>NW_022154850.1:0-46903 GCF_001633185.2 Quercus lobata
ATGCTTAAGTGGGGGCTAAAATCCTCCCAAAAATTTTATAATTTTTTTTTTACTATATATGCAAATATTTAACATTTTAATAATTAGCCTACAAAAATGGGACTTAGCCTTGACAAATATTTGAGTAAGTCCAATGATACTCTTAAAAAAATTGTTCAATTGGTCTAGCAGTTATAGAGAATGTTTTTTTTTTTTTTTTTCCTCACATTCACTTTTTCTTGAAAAATGTGTTCTTGTGTCTATTAATGTTTGAGAGATGCTACGTCTACAACATTTTTATAACAAATCACAGATGGTTAGTTATTATTGGTTCAAATTTCAAACTAACGCTAAGATTACTTTTTTGCCCCAACAATAACAACTAGTAACAACTTGCCACTTAGGATTTGTTGTAGAAATGTTGTAGACATATAATTTCCCTTAATGTTTTGGATTATTCATGTCATTGAATACTTCATTAGTTCAACTGAAAAATTTTTACTCACTTTGGTAGACAATTTGGTGACTTATATTAAAAATGGAAATATTAAGGATTCATTATGGAGGATACTAATTTATGTGTGTATATAGATGTTTGTGTTTGTACATGTGTAAAGGAGTCTGTATAGACTAATAAATTAGTATCACAAGTTGCCCCCCAAAAAAATTTATGGTTACACCCCTGCACTTTTGCACTAAATGAGGCACTCTATGAGAGTTACATAATATAGAAATTCTTTTATTATTTCAAAAAAAGAAAAGAAAAAGAAAGATATTAGTATATACTAGATTAGATGTGTGAGTTGTAGGTTCCAATTAACTCAACTGATAAAGTTTCTAATAGTTGAATAAAAGATCTGGGGTTCAATTCTTGCCTACACCCAAAAACCAATTGATATTTTGGTCTGATGATAAAGAGTATCATTAGGAGCGGATGTGCATAAATTAGACATCTTAAATTTATGACAACATCTTAAATTTAATATATTTTCATATTTATATTTCCAACTAGTTGAACTTATGTCTCTTATGCTGCACCATTGGGAGTGGACGCCATAGTTGAAACTTACCAAAAAAAAAAAAAAGATTAGATGTGTGAGAGCTGCAGTGCATAAATTAGACATCTTAAATTTAGTATATTTTCATATTTATATTTCCAACTAGTTGAACTTATGTCTCTTATGCTTTGTCAATGGCAGCGGTTTGGAAACTAAATTTATTCAGGAAATTATTGAAGAGATTTCAAAATTCAAAATAATGGGAAAACTCTTATATGTTGCCAAATACCCTATTGGAGTAAATTCTCGTGCTAGGGATGTAGAATCTCTTATAGATATTAAGTCAAATGATGTACGTATCGTAGGAATTCATGGTCTTGGGGGAATCGGTAAGACTACAATTGCAAAAGTTGTTTACAACAAAATTGTTGGTAATTTTGAAAGAAGCTGCTTTTTAGCAAATGTCAGAGAAAATTCAAGGACAGATGATGACACAATTAAGCTACAAGAGAAAATTGTTTCTAAAATTTTACAAAACCCACATTTGAAGGTGAACAATGTATCCGAAGGAATTAATGTGATAAAGGAAATGCTTCGTAGTAAAAGGGTTCTTTTGGTTCTTGATGATGTGAATGAATCAAAACAAATAGAAAATTTTCTTGGAAAACATGATTGGTTGGTATCAGGAAGTAGAGTCATTATAACAACAAGAGATAAACACTTGCTAACTGCTCTTGGGAAAGTTTGTACAACTAAAAATTATGAGGTCAAGGAATTAGACAATCATGAAGCTCTTGAACTCTTTAGTCAATATGCTTTCCAAAAAGTCGAGCCCGATGAAGAATATTCTGAACTTACAAATCAAGCCTTGTATTATGCCAAAGGTCTTCCATTAGCTCTAGAAATAATAGGTTCTAATTTATGTGGGGAAACAAAACCTATATGGGAAAGTACACTACGTAAATATGAAAAATATCCCGATGAAAGAATTAATAAAATACTTGAGGTAAGTTATGATGGATTGGAAGAAAACGAAAAGAATATATTTCTTGATATTTCATGTTTCTTCAAGGGAAGGTCTATATATTTTGTTGAAAATATATTAGACAAGTGCAATTTATATCCAAAGTCTGGTATTCCAATACTTGTTCATAAATCCCTCGTAACTATTGATCAATATGGTGAATTGTCGATGCATGACTTGATACAACGAATGGGTATGAAAATTGTTCAGCAGGAATCGCCAAATAATCCCAGAAAACGTAGCAGGTTATGCAATTATGAGGATGCTATTCAAGTACTACTTGGAAATAAGGTATAATTTATTCTTCTTCTCCTTCTTCTTTTTCTTTCCCAAGGAAGAAGTAATAATTTTTCCCTTTGATATGGTTTCTTTTTAACATTGCACAAAAAAAAAAAAAAAAAAAATTATCCAATTAGTTTTGGTAAATTCTATTGTGATATTTGGGTTTCTTAATGTTTTATCCAACCAGGATTCTGATTATATTCGTGGTATAATGCTGCATTCACCTACTCCAGTGAAAGTGCGATTACACCCTGAAGTTTTCAAAATGATGGAAAATCTCAAATTTCTAATGGTTGATAATGTTCAAATTTCTGAAGAACTTACATATTTCCCTAGTGGTCTAAGGCTTCTTAAATGGCCAAAATATCCTTTTAACTTTCCATCCAACTATTGCCATCAACAACTTGTTGCACTCGAGATGCCGGAAAGTTGCATTAGATTGGAGAAGATATTTAAGCAGGTATCAATGTTTAATTGTATTTTTGAATTTTGATTTCTTTAAATATTAATTTAGAATTTCAGGAAAATAATAATTTTCTTTTTTTTCCCCTTACAGGAGTATTTGTATGAAAATCTAAAAAGTATTAATTTGAGTTGGTGTGAATTCATTAGAAAACTTCCTGGTTTTCGCGCTCCAAACTTAGAGATATTGGAGTTGCGTTGTTGTGAAAATTTAACTGAGGTCCATGACAACATTGGATTACTTGATAAGCTTAAATATTGGATGCTTCAGGGTTGCATGAAGCTCGAAATTCTTCCCAGTAAGTTCAATTTGAAATCTCTTGAATATTTAAATCTAGCAAACTGCAGAAGGCTTAAAAACTTCCCCCAGATTCATCCAGAAATGAAATGTTTGAAGGACTTAGAAATAAATTTGAATGGTACTTGTGTTAGGAAATTGCCCTCATCACTAAGGTATCTCACCGGTGGGCTTAAGGGTTTATACCTACTTACGGTTCAAAATGTAGATCTCAGCTTTGCGCAATATGGGTTTAAGAGCTTGACAACTCTACGTCTCAGCCATTTGGATTTAAATATTTTGTTGAGGCCCAATTACTTCCCGGTATTGGAAACTCCAGATCTCAGCTTTTTGCAATATGGGTTTTTGAGTGTGAAATTTCTAGAACTCATCTTTGCTAATAGGGATATGGTTGAATTAAATATTTGGTTCAAGCCCGATTACTTCCCGGTATTGGAAACTCTACGGATATGTGGCTCCGAAATTGTTACCATACCTGAAAGCATTACCAAATTTACTAGATTGCAATTTCTTGAACTAATTAATTGCAGGCAGCTTCAGGAAATTCCAAGGCTTCCACAATCTATAGTAAAACTGGAAGCACGGGGGTGCCCTTCGTTGGATCTACAATCATCACGGAGATTATTAGACCAGGTCTCTTTCTATCTCTCAACTATTGTTACTTTTCTCAATTACGTATGAGATTTTCTAAATTTCAATTTCTTGTATTGTATTTGCCAATGCAAGCAGTGTGGGGAATTTCTAGGGATTTTACCAAGAAGCAATGTATTCTTTGACCATGATTTTGGAATTATAATACCAGGAGATAAGACTCCAATGTGGTTCAAATCGAACGATCATCACAGTGTTGGAAATTCCATATCATTCAGGGTTGGACCCGAAATTCCAAAATTTGGTGTCTTTATTGCTTTTCAATCGATGAAGCCATATAGATTTGTAAAGTGTAATGTGAAGGTTCTCATCAATGGTGAGGCAGAAGACGACAGTAACGACAGAAGTGGCTTTTATCCATTCACGGATTATCTGTATGATCATCATCTGTGGTTTATTTGTGTATCTCGTGGGTTATATTATGAATCACATCCATCTGGAGTGAATCACATTGAAGTTGTATGTGAAGTTAATGATAATCCTGATCGTAAACTAATACCAGCAGATGATAACACTGACTGCATAAAATGGATGGGGGTCCATGTAGAATGCATTTGTTGTTGTCCAGGGTCGCCCATTAGACAGCGGAGACGGGTCTCTCCTCCAATGGATCTAACATATTTGGGATTTACAGATGGATTTGATTTGGGTTCATCTTCAATGACCCAGATTTTGCCACTGGTTTCCTCCACTTCTTATTGTTCAGATTTAAATCATGGGGTTTCCAACAGTGGAGGACATTCCAGGCGTGCCAGAATCCGACTGCGACGGAAAATAAGAATTCGACTCCGTCGGAAAAGCCTAGCAGAAAGCAGAGCTCTCCTCCAACCCCTTCCATGTGGCAAGACTGGGCTAAAGATGAAGCTTCTCTTAACACTTGCTATCTTTGTCATCCTTATTCAATCTCTTCTTCTTCTTCTTCTTCTTCTTCATTTTGCAAACAACACATAATTATGATTTAAGAGAAGAGAATATCCTTGAAGACACTGCCACCTATCTCTACTAAGGTATGCCTCCTACAGTTACATATATAGGTGCCTCTCTCTCTCTCTCTCTCTCTCTCTCATTGGGAAATCATGAATTTAATTGTAATTATAAATTATAAAATAAGTATTAATTTCTTTTATTCATTTATTGTAATGCAGTTACCTGGACTTGCTGCTGTTGAGGTAATTAGAGGCCCCAAGAATCCCTTCCACCTTGTAATGTTTTTTGCTTAGCTTAGTATCAATCAAGTGCCAAGTAAGGTTACCTTCAATGTTTGGGAATAGCTCAATACCTCTGTTGTTCATAGTAAGGCCCGATTTCTCCCTTTCTTGGTTTTATTTTTGGGTTATGTACCATATCCTTACATATTCAATTTGGCTTTTGTTTTTCATGTTCCATTTTTTTTTTTTATTGCTTTCGTGAATGCATATATTAATATAGAAATGTACTAGAATCTATATGACGGTTTTTATAACATATATTTGCTATGTATGCTGAATCTATATATTATTACTTTCTGACTGAAAAATGAAATGCTTGAGTTCAATTTGAATGAAGATTCAAGATGATATTAATGTTATATGTAGAAGTCGGGTGAGCTATAAATCAACTTGAAGGAATAGACTTTATAAGATTCTTGTTAATTACAATCTTCAGGTTTTGATATATGAACGTGGAGAGAAGGAATAGAGAATCATTGTATTATGTTGCAAAGAAAGCTATCCTGATTTCATTTACCATTATTATTATTATTATTCTTTTTTACAAGAGTTGGTGACTTTAGTGCTGTATTGCTTAATTTCCTTAAATGTTTGATTTCATTTAAGAAATAATTGCATTGTCCCTTCTAATTAAAGAATAATAGATAATGCATTGAGCCATGTTATGTGTCTTATGCAGGAGCTACCTTGCGAGTAGGAATCATTAAGTGGTATATAGCATGCATTAAGTGGTTATGTATGAAGGGTAAAAATTTTTTACAGGTCATATGCAAACTTGCTTGGTCTATAGTGGTTTCTTATGTTTGGCTTCAAAGAAATGCTCCCGTATTCAACGGCAATGTCAAATCTAAGGTGATTATTCTCCTTATGATTAGAAGAGACATTAAGGCCTAGGTTGAATTTGTGAAGAGGGAAAATTTTGTTACCAAATAGTCTTCTATTAATTGGGGTGAATTTCTCTATTTTTGATGATAGCCACAATTGTAGGGTTCTTGTTTGATTATTTGCAAGTTCAGTTTTAGTTGCTATTTAGTTTGATGCTTGCTCTATTTGTTATGCTATTTGTATGGTTTGTTACCTGAATACATTCATTCATTCATAAAAAATTATGCCTATCTATAATTCTAGTTAACCTTTTTTGCTTACTTCTTTTCTAATGCCGAACAAACTACAATGAAAGTGTGCATCCAAACATGAATTGCTTGCAGACAAACTATTAATCTTCTAACTAATTCGTATAAAGAACATTTTTTTATTGATTCCATTGCTCCTCCTATGCACTATTCTTCTCCATATTTTTATCTTTTCTAATTTAGTTTTATTGTTGAGAACTTCTAGATTTGGATAGAATGTGTAAGAAAATGTAATTTTTGAGAAATGGCCTGCAACAATTTAGGTCCATATCCTTTGCAAGTTAAAAACCAGATGTGATTAAGATTTTTATGTTCTGTACAATTTTTTGTTTTTTATTTTTCAATTTGTATCATTTTTTTCTATGTATCCTATTTTTATGATATAAAATTTAATGTTAAATAGATTTATTAGATGTTTCAGGTTCAATTCTTAGAGACCACAATACCTTAGATCTATAAATGCAAGCTGAATCAAGTAATGCTTACTGTGATAAATTCTTGAAAGGTCCTATCAGTCTAAAGGACTATTTTTGTTTTTTCTTTTCGGTTTTAGTTTGTCTTGTTCAAGGGAGTTCAAAACCTCTGAGGCATCACTGTACAAAAGCTGTTTTGCAGATCCCCTGCTTTAGTGATGTTCTGGTGAATATTCAGGAATGGGAGAATCAGCACAAAGTACATACTCTACTTCTCTTTTTTGGATGGGAACATACATACTTTGAAAATCTCTTTAACCAATTTTGCCTTCCATTTTATAGCATCTGATAGCTACAAAACCCATACCTCTTTACCCTTTTTGGTGCTCAAATCAACTTCAACACTTAAGAAGGAGACATGTTGGATTGTAAGGTGAAAAGTAAGCTCCTCTGCTATGGCATAAACTAAAATTTTATTATTCAGTCAATTATGATTTAGAAATTTAATTCTATTTATAGAAATTATTTGTTTTAAATCTTTGTTTGTTTGTATGTTTGACTAAGATTGTGGAGCAACTATTACAAAGGACTATAGGCTATAGCTATGTTAAGTTCATCAAGATGTTACACTTCTACAGCTAAAAAGGTTGGTAACTTATTTGCATTATGTTCTAGAAGGCATCTTTTGAAGTACTAAAAATAAGTTCACCTTTTGAATTCAAATATTAAGACAATAATTTGATTCTTTTAAACCAAAAAGATATTTGGTCTGCTTGAAAAGTGCCAACTAATCATGTTAAGAGATTTTCCGTTGTTCCATTATTTTGGACAAGATAAACGAAATTCTCGTAACTTATGAACCTTGTCTAGTGAGAAAAAGATATTTAAAACATAAGACCTGTGATATGCCTTGTAGGTGTTCTCTACCTTAATTTTCTTGGCCAAAAATTGAGATGGGTGTTTGTTGAGATTTTGATTTTTCTGGTGATATTTCATTATTTTCAACCTGATAAACCCAAGCTAGGTCGTACTAGAAAAGTACTGACTTAATAAAGTTTCAATATTAGCTACTCAAGCAACTAATTGGTGGAAATTTGGGAGAGGTTGCCAAAGGAAGATGATTTCCAGTTGAAATAATTGGGATTACTAAGTTTGTTTATGACTAAATGCATTGGGATCTATTCTTTTAGAAGCTAAATGGATAGTGAGAATTGGGAACTCTCTTCCTATCAACCCTAACTTTTGGCCTAAAGTAAGATCCCATGTGTTTTGGAGAATAGATATTTCAAGGGTGTGTAATTTTGTCGATCAAGTAGCATCACAATGGAATAGCACATTGGTGATGTCATTATTTGCACATGATGTAACCAAATCTATTGTTAAGAAGCCTCCTAGGTTGGGAGTTGCAAATAAATTGATTGGTCCCATGAATTTGTCATTTCTCTTTAGAGTCATTCAAGTCTATTTGCTTCTCCATAGTGAATGCTCCGATGGAAGAAGTAGAACTCAGATATAGTTCTCAGATGTGGGTTGCCTTTTGAGAGTTAAACTACCTTTCAAAGTCCTTACTTTTTGTATTAAAACTATTAAATGATAGTCTTCCTATGAGAAGGGAGTTTGCTAAGACGAGTTTTATCAATGATGCTTCTTTTCCTTTCGGTGCTACAATAGAGGAGTCCTTGGACTACCTACTTATTACCTGTGAATTACATAGTCAATTCAGAATTGGGTTGCTATTTGGTTGGATAGAGTGTACAAGGCACAAGATGTGTTATCATTTCACTTTCATCTTTGCCAACACTCTCTGGCCTATTGGATCCATAGAAACGAAGTGCTCCATGAAGTAATAAGTGTTAATGTTAGTAAAGTCCTGAGTCCCCCATTCCCACTGTTACCTGTTTGCTATTTGTAGAGATGCAGCAATCACATGGAAACAGGGATCCTATGAACTGTTTGTTATAATTTACAAGCACTAATCATGACTGAAGGGAGTAAAAGCAATAGAAATCAATTGAGGAGTGCTGCACTTCTTAGTAGAGATTAAATTGGGAAAACCTTTTTGAATTGTTTTTACCTATAATGGGCTCCACAATGCTACAGTTGTTTGTTTGGCTATTAGTGAAGCACTACTTTTATAAAGGTAAGGCGAAGGGTGAGGTTGTGAGTTTAAGATTATGGGTACGTGTAGTGAAGCACTATTTTTTTTTTTTTTAATAAAAAAAGGAGTAAAATGGAGGGTGAAGCTATGGGTTATAAGACCAACCAAGTGCACATGTAAATTACTAATAAAGAAAATTATCTGTAGATGTATTAATTGAATTTTCACCATATATATGTGTGTGTGTTGTGAAACTTTCATTTTGGTGTATCAACCGTCTATTAAAGTGTAAAGTTGTGTTCGTAATTAGTACCAAGACACCATATTTTTAGTGTAAGATGTAAATTTTGTCATTGATATCCCTCTTCTTTATCCTCACTATTCTTTTTTAGGACTAGCAGCTATTGATCATTATACTAAGTTTTGTAATCTATGTCTGTCTTGTAGCTTTTTGCCACAACAGAAAATTTCTTGGCAGTATGGCATGTGAACAGATGTTGAAGGTGTGAATCTCTTTCTTTCTCTCTTTCATTATATGTCTATACGATAACATGAAACCTCTAGAGAATTTGGTAAATATAAATTATTGTTGGATGCTTCATTGGTCAAATGGGTTGCATCTGCCCTCATGGTTCAAGTTTTTGTCATTACAGTGCAGTTGTTTTTTTACAATATATATATATATATATATGTGTGTGTGTGTGTGTGTGTGTGTTAATGTCGAAGTAAACTTTGCCCACATTTTATTGCGAACTTATATCTTTTAACCACGGTTGAGATAATAGACTCAACACCTAGCAAATGCATGTTTAACTTACTGATCAAAAAATAAAGAATGTATATTTAAAAGATGCAATATTTTCTTTGTATTATGAGCAACCATCAATTCTTTGAAGTTCTAAATGCAAGTATGGGAATCTATTTCTTTTTAATAAATGAACATAACTTTAATTAAAGAAGGTAGAAACAATCTACAGAAAGAAATAGAGAAACAACCTGGCCCAAACCAGAAGCCACTTAGGACTACCTAATGCTATCAAACACAGAGGAGAGGGCCATGCCTTAAACTACACAAACATCTAATTGGAGTAGTATTCTTGATGCTTTTATGCAAAAACAACCTATTTGGCATTATTCCTAAAAGCTTGGGATTTAGATGATTTACTGTGAGGTTCTGGAAAAAAGTCTAACCAAGCTACTGTGGCAACTATGATATAATAGTGTTGATAGATGGATGTGGAAAATAGTGATCCAAATATTAGTGTATAAATCTTTTTGGGGATTTTATGTGAAAAAATATCTTACCTTTGATCTATTGAGAAAACCCTTGTTATCTTCATCAAAGAATTTATTTAATTTTTTGGATAAGCCTATCAAAGATTATTTAATTGGAATGCTTTTAAACAAATTCATTTGAAGATGTGTTTAAAACTGTTGTTTACCTGTGATTGACAAAATAATATTTTCTTGAATAATCTTGTTCTAATCAAAATTTTGGGGGCAACTTGGCCAAGGGATGGGGCTGTAGTTTAAAGCTTTGAACACCCCAGTATTCTTTTTGGCTGTATAAAAAGCTCATGAGTGTTTGTTTACTTGTCACTTGTTATGATATAGGAAAAAATCAAAATTTGATACCATGAAAATTGAAAAATGGAAACACAATGATGATCACCTAGGTGTCAACAACCAAGGTTGTTTGAAGTGAACACCAAATGAGATAGAAGACCTAGGAGTAAGCAACTAGCATTGGCGGGAGTCAACACTAGACCATTGAAAAATTTCCAAGAGAAATTTATATTAATCAAGCAAATTGTAAATTGTCTCCAAAGACATAAAATATAGATTACTATGACAAAAACATAATTCTATATGACTTATGAAACCCTAATTCTAATTGATTTGGGAAATCCCAATAAAATGGTTTATAAAAATAACCTTGACTCTAGGAAATAAATAAAACCAATTAACTTCTAAGACTTAAAATAAAACAAAATTGACTTCCAAAATTAAATAAAACTGAATTAAAATAAATATTTCTTTATGCTTTATGCACCATGATCTTACCTTGAGATATGGTGCAAATTATTTTTACGAGTACATATACATTTATGATTGCTTTGAAAGCCAATGAAAAGTACATATGCGTTTATGATTGCTTTGAAAACCAATGAAAAGTACATTCATTCACTAGGAATTAACATTTGGCTTTGCAATAGAATTTGCAACCAACACAAGGTTTATAATTTGGACTTCTGCTTATTGTTTTTTTTGTATTGAATCTGAACAACTCACAATTTTTTCTTATAGCTTGTTTAGATGATTGACTCTGTAATTGATCCTTGTAAATGACCAATTTTATTATCATTTTTTTCTTATAAGCATGCTAATTTGTCTTTTCAAGTGCTAATACTAAGGGTCATTTATCGCTTTTTGATCCTTTGCACATTAACTATTTTGAGGGAATATCACATACCTATCAATAATTTATTGGGATCAAGGTGACTGTATTTAATTGAGAGCGTCTATGTGTATATTTGATTTTAATGTTTGAATCTTTCAGGTACCAAGAGAGAAAGTGCAATTAAAGGAACCAATTTTAGTAGTTTGAAGAGTTACTTTGCTGATTTGTAGATGGAAGGTGGTGTAGGTCTTTTAGCAGTTCAAAGAATTTCTTTGTTGATTAGTTTCAACATAATTCTAATACAAAACTTTTCACTTCAGATTTCTTTGGTAATCCTATCCATGACCTTCATTTGACATCTTGATGACAGAGTATTGTTTACCATGCCATTTACATGGTGGTCTTGGTTGATCTTTTTTGGGAGGATTATGATGTATTTATTTTTGATGGATCACTTTTCTTTTGGTGTGTCCATGGGTGGAAGATTATAAAGTATTTAAGTTTTCTTTGTAATGTGTTCTGTCTCTCTTTTTGTATTTAATATCTTTTCCCTAGGAGGACCTGGCAAGGATCATACGGCATTTAATTTTGGTGTATCATGTTTTTATTTTTAATTTCTTTTCTTCTGTTTTTGGACTTGTCCCCCCCATTTGTATATGAAATGACGTAAGTTGAAGGCTGTTGGAGAAAGTTTAATGAGATAATACCTGATTATGGCAAAATTGCATTGTTTATTCTTCTGGTTCAAGAATAAAGTTGATATAATCTTTATTCCATAATATCATGTCCTTGAAAATGGTTATCGTTAATGACTTAGTTGGATGTTTATTATTATCATTATGATTGATGGAAAAACATATCTGATGGAAGAGAGTGATTAAACCAATCACATGGGGTACTTTTACAGTTTCATACTGGCATTCATAGGCAAAAAAATTTATTCCCATATTTATATATAGCTATAGATTTCGATGCCTTTCTTCCATGTAGATTTTGAATTTCTATCCAGAACCAAAGGTAAGAGATTCTTGATGTTCAATGTTTAGTATCATTAGCTTTACAGCACCGGTCAAATTTACCATCAAAATATATGGTAGGTAGTAGGCTATTAGCAGTATTGCCCCTTAAGCCTCTATCCCTATCTGTCTTCGACGAAGACTGGGTTTTTCATTATCGGCAATTTCTCCACATAGCTTAGCAGTGCCTTGTTGTTGACGGTAAAAATTTTGAAATGGCATTGACTTTGTGGGATGGTGGCTGGGTTTGATGTTCTTAGCTTAGGGGGTAGAGATGCCAACTGGGGCTTCAAAGTGGACATAGATTTTGGGTCTGCCAGAGGGTGTACCGAAGTGATGTGGTGACAACATTCACTCACTTCGCTAGACTACTTCGTGTGCTAATTGAAGTCATTGGTTTTGCATGGGGGCAATGAAGCCTAAACGTTGCTGTCTCACTTTTATTTCCTATGTTGCTGATATGAAGCTATTATATATTTGATAATAACGGAATCAAAAGAGCCCACTAATGTCTACAAGGAGATTCTTCCATTAGATGAGGATTTCTGCTTAAAAATTGAATGTTCAGATAATGTAGATATAAAACGATCATGAAAAATGTATTTTTCTTCTGTTTTTTTCATAGTACATTTTTTTTTTTTTGTTACTTCATTCTCCGAGCATGAAGTAACCTTGTTTAATAAAATATTTCTTACTTAAAATAGAAAAAGAAAAATATAGATCTCTCAAAGATCCTTATTATTTTATAGAACATATTGATATATATATATATATATATATATTTTTTTTTTGAGACAAGGCGGCCAAGTGTAGTTTTAATGTTATATTATTGGGAGAGAGAGAGACCACTGAACAGAGGAGGTGCTGTTGATGGAGGTTGGAGGGATACCAGTCGTTCAAAGTTCTGTTGAAGACAACTGCTTGATGTTGACGGCAGTGAAATTTAAAGTTGGGCTGTGAGCAGTTTGGTAATTTATTTTAAACAACAGTTTTCAATGTTTAAACAATATTATACATATTTCTACACTTTTTCACCCACACATATTTCCAAAAAATACAAACAATGTTAGAACAACATTACCAAACGAGCCTAATGACTTGAAATCCCAAATTCATGAAGGCCTACATTTGGAATAAGCCATTTACCAAAAATTCATCAATTTCGAACCAAGATGAGGTTACCAATCTTCAATTCCAAGTCTCAGTTACATACTAAAAGCTCCAATTGTATTCAAAACAACAAAATCCTCAAAACAAATTTAGTATAAATCCTAATTCTACAAAACTATTAAATTCAACAAAACCAATGAAAATTGAGCTTACAATACTTCAAATTATGAAAGATGAAAGTTCTGGTTCTATTTGTCACTGATGGCTATCCCCAAATGACAGAAGGCACCATCCGTAGTAGAGTTCATGATGACCCGGCCTTTTGGATCTTTCCAAAATTGAAAATTGAAAAGTGGAAGTGGCTAGTTTTTCTTCGGAACCTGACCTCCTCTGCCATTCGATCAGCAATGAGATCAAACCGCCATGTGATGGGAAGTGGAAGCCGCTAGTTTTTCATTTCTTTTACCTCTTAAGCCAAAAGCAAGCAAGCCATTGAGCACTCATTTACTCCATCATATGGGCACAAGAGAGAAAATGTTGACACAAATGTAACAAACTTACATTCACTCTACATTTGTCTACAATCAAATTAGATGTTCACTGTCCCATTAAAACGGTTTTTAGTTCACCTTAACATTGTAAGGTCAATTAAGCTCCTTCATAACTAGAAAGCAAGCACAAAATGAAATACACATCTATTTGATGAACACTAACATGATGGAATAGTGAACTTTAAACAGGTGACTGGACGTCTATATCTAGTAACTAGAAAGTTAGAAGTCTCAACGCTAGATCTAAATAAAGAATATAGAAAGTAGAAACTAGTACAAGAAAAGTGACAGAGTTGCAGCCTACATTGCCATCGTAGAAACAGAGTCAGGCTCCCGACCATGCACCCTGAAGCGATAGATGCATGTATGGGAAGGGCTTCCGTGGTTGGATGTGAAGTCAAGCCTAACTGTGTCAACAATGCCAGAGCCCGCTGAGTCCAACACATTGAAGGTTTGAGCATTGCTCTTTTCAAGGTCATAAGTAAACTCGGTTAAAAGAAACATCAGCTCAGTTTCAACTGCCACGTCCATATTATGCCCTTGCAGCCATCCAGAGACCCTGCAGTCCTTTGGAGCACTGGATCTGTCATATGCAACACTCTGTTCCAAAATAAATTTTCAAGTGAATCAATTATTAGCACAATTTGAAAAAGGGGAGCAATCAAGAGAAAAAGAGAGAACAGAATATGATACCAAATGATGTTGCAGTTTATTAAGAGTAATGAGGATGCAAAAGAAAAACAAATTGGAAATGCAGGCAAGTAATGAAATGGCCTCGCACAAAGGCTTTCCTCATAGAAAGAGTTACTGAAGCAATGCAGAAATCCAGCAAGTACAAACTCAAGAAGAAACGATAATGGGAATAAAACATAACATATGCAATCTTAGTAGTCAATTCTTCTAATCTTTGTAAGGAAAAAAATAGTTATACAAGAATGAGCACAAATTACAGTGAATTTTTTTTTTTTTTTTTTTAAATTCATTATAGAAGATGCACTTTTAAACTTCTCTTGTATCTTAATGCCTCAGGTCTGTAAATCTCAAATATAAATTCAAAAAAATAAAACGGGTCTGTATAGATAAGGCAAGTAACAAAACAGAAAAAAGGCTCAAATGAATCTCAACACAACAGTTTAATATATACAACCTGCAAGATGGAACTATACCTTATACACATGTCCCCTCACCTAGATGGTGCAAAATAGTACCATGAAATGCACAAATTCTGATTTTTTTTAGATACTTCAGCCAATATTTCATTAAAAACAAGAGCACACAGAATAATCCCCAAAACAGAGCAGGAAAGGAACCTAAACAGGGGCACATCCCAGTCCAAAGTTTGATGTGTCTTTTGCAGAACCTAATAGGCCATTCACAAGAAGTGATTGATAATCAAAACTGCTAGTTTTTTTCCCCTATTGGTAAGTTACACATGCACTAATGGTCTTGAATCCACACCCTCATTAATCTAACTAAACCTGAAATAAATCAAATTAGAACAAACCACTATTTTGGTCCCAGACTTATGTGGAGGCAAAACTATTGAACTATTCTTAACAGGCATCCAACAAAAACTCAGAAGTGAGAAAATGGAACAGTCAGCCATAAAGAAAGGAAAGGAATCCCTCTAGTCAGGGAAACTACAATGTATAATACTAGTGGCATGTTACCAAAAAGAGCTTATGCCAAGCCCAAAGGCTGCTCTCCATTTGACATCTTAAAACATCTGAAGGAATCAAATTAACATCCTCCCAATGGACTGGCAATAAAAAAATTTCTAAAACGGCAGTTTTAAATAACAAATCAAAATTTTCAAACACCTATGAAGATTCAGAAACTAGCAATTATATATATACATATATGAAGAAGAAAAAGATATAATCAATCAATGAACAAAACTTGGATAGTAGGATAAAATCAAAACTGCTAGTGTTTTTTTTTTTTTTGGAGAGGGGGGCCAAATCCACCAATGAACAAAACTTTTTTTTGATAAGTAAATAATACTTCATTGAATAAAAACAAAGAGAACACAAGGAACTAAAGCACATAGGCAGTGTGCTAAGGACGTAACAAAAAGAAACCACAATGCATGAAAATTAGAACAATCAAGCAAATCAGCCAAAGAAACAAAAGAAAAAACACCTGAAGCATTTGTCCACTCAAATAAGGTCTAGAGGAAAGATAGCTTCAAATCATGAATAGGTCTCTCACTTCCTTCAAAAGTACGAGCATTCCTTTCAAGCAAAATACCCCACATAAGAAAATAAGACAATGAGGGATCATGGCCCATATCACTGCAGATCTATGCTTGTTGAATTTGTGAATCCAGGTGGCCAAAAGTTCCACCACCCCCCATTGAACCCCGAATAATGGAAACACCAAATTCCACAATTCTCTAGCTATAGAGCAGTGCATAATTAATGATCAGTAGTTTCTTCACCTCTCTTACACATGCAATACAAGTCAACTACAACAACTTGACGGCTCCTCAAATTATCAATAGTTAAAATCCTTCCCAAAGCAGCAGTACAAAGGAAGAAACTAACCTTGGTTGGCACTTTTGACTTTCATAGGCTAAATAATAATCACTGCGTCTGATAAGATTCCTGATGTTAGAAAGTTTCTGGTTCATTTATAAGAAACTTTTACTAGAACAGGGATAGTTTGGTAAATTCTTAATTTTCTGGAATGGATTGCAATGGACTGTACTGGAGGCCCTAGAGACCCATGAGTCTTTATGTTTTTGGTCCTTTTTCTACTTGGTTAAATGTTCTTAAATGCTTTTCTTTGTTATTAAGAATCCTAGTTTTTTCTAGGAAAAGGTTATCTATGAGCCCAAGTCTACTTAGGAAAGGGTTTTGCAATAGCCTATGATATATAAGGCTTCTATGCAATCAATAAAATAAATATAAAGAAAGATTAAATTTAATGAAATTCAACAGCTTATTTTAATGCTTGATGGTGCAATTGCCTTCTCATACCCAAGTTTAATTGCCTAGGGAAACCAGGTGTGATTGTTGGGTTTATTGTTCTTTGTGCCTTGTTCTATTTATTGTTCTGGCACCAAACAAACATCAAATTCATTCAAGATCCACTCTTTTAATTTACCTAAGATCTTAAACATCAAACCCTATTTAAGAACCCTTCAAGATCTCCAAAATAGAAATCCTAATTAAGCACCGAATTTCTAAAGATCCTACATCAAAACTGGTACCAAAGTCCATTAAGACTTCTGCCCTACATCAGAGGGCTGCAATTTTCTTCATTTCAGAGATCCCATATGTCTCTCTCTCTACCATCCTCCCTCAAGTGTCTTTTTTCTTCTCTTTTTTCCCCCATTGTCTCTTATGTCTCTCCACTTTCCATTTTCTATATGCCATGCACATGTGAGATGGTGATGCAGACAGTAAAGAGTTCAAGAAAATACAAGTTTATAAATTTATATATCAAATTATTCAAGAGTTGGGATCTAGTTTAGATGGGGGCCCTTCTTGGCACATTTCATAGGCTAAATAGTAATCACTGCGTCTTATAAGATTCCTGATGTTAGAAAGTTTCTGGTTCCTTTATAAGAAACTTTTACTAGAACAGGGATAGTTTGGTAAATTCCTGATTTTCTGGAATGGGTTGCAATGGACTGTACTGGAGGCCCTAGAGACCCATGAGTCTTACTTCATGTTTTTGGTCCTTTTTCTACTTGGTTAAATGTTCTTAAATGCTTTTCTTTGTTATTAAGAATCCTAGTTTTTTCTAGGAAAAGGTTATCTATGAGCCCAAGTCTACTTAGGAAAGGGTTTGGCAATAGCCTATGATATATAAGGGCTTCCATGCAATCAATAAAATAAATATAAAGAAAGAATAAATTTAATGAAATTCAACAGCTTATTTTAATGCTTGATGGTGCTATTGCCTTCTCCTACCCAAGTGTAATTGCCTAGGGAAACCAGGTGTGATTGTTGGGTTTATTGCTCTTTGTGCCTTGTTCTATTTACTGTTCTGGCACCAAACAACCATCAAATTCATTCAAGATCCACTCTTTTAATTCCTTAACATTACCAAAGATCTTAAACATCAAACCCTATTTAAGAACCCCTCAAGATCTCCAAAAAAGAAATCCAAATTAAGCACCAAATTTCTAAAGATACATCAAAACTGGTACCAAAGTCCATATGTCTTTGGTAACTTCTGCCCTACATCAGAGGGCTGCAATTTTCTTCATTTCAGAGATCCCATATGTCTCTCTCTCTACCATCCTGCCTCAAGTGTCTTTTTTCCCCCATTGTCTCTTATGTCTCTCCACTTTCCATTTTCTATCCTCTCACATTTGAATGAGGTTTTCTTAGGTCAAAGACTGACTCAATTTAAATTTTAGTATATATCATTTTGACTAATTACTACTTCAGATTTTTCTTTCCCTATATGCCCATATATTCCAAAAGGTTATTGTTGCACCCTAACCGAGTAGGGAAGATGCCAACTTCAACAAACCAACTCAATCATTCAGTTCACCCACTAAATTACTACAGATTAACTCCAAATTATAAACCACCAACTGCCAAACCATATGCACCATTAAATCACATTATCAAAAATGTAAAATACTAACCCCGTCACATTTAACTATGCAATTGGTGACAATTAACTGTACGTGACTTTGCTGTGTTTTCAACGACTGCTAAGCCTCATTAGTCACACCACAAGAAGAACCTCAAAACATGTAACTCTTGCCCAAGATTCTTCCTTCTCCAGGCCTTTGCCTTCCCTAACCAAAATTAAACAGAATGATCCAAAATCATCAACTAAAAGATTCTTTCTCATAAATCATCCCCCCTCCCCTCTAAAAAAATAAAATCTAGCAAATAGACTTCATGTAAATTTAAAAACTCAGGAAATAAAAGCTCACGAGTGCATACTTAACCAGGTAAGCTGGGGCAAAAGTTCACCTGTGCAATATCTCAGTCTAAAAATTATTCGCACCTCAAAATATGAACTAATACATCAGCTTCCAACCCTTATATTAAGCTTCCATGCAATTACAACACTAAAAAAGGCAAAAATTCCATGTCTTCTTCCTCAAAAATTACTCGATCCTTCAACTCGGGGTTTTTTTTTTTTTTTTTTTAAATGTAAAAATAATATTATCTAAAAGAAGAAAGAAGATATGGTTCAAATACAGGATGTAGACCAAATCACTCCTAAAAAAATAGTTACAATTTCATATTTAAAAACTAAAAATACAAAATAAAGAAAAGACAATGAGGAAATGTTTCCCAAGCAGACATCCAATCATACAAGGACCTTTCCAATAATGATATTACACGACTAGGACTTTTACTTTCAACAAGCATTCTCCTATTTCTTTCTTGCCAAATTGTCCACACCACCCAAGGGGACAAACTTTCAAATTATTGAAATTCTATAACAGAATCTCCCTTGCTAACACTCCAGCATCTCAATAAAAATAGTCTTGAGAATCAGGCAAAATATCCCAAACAATACACACAAAACACAAGAAAATGAAGATCCAGTAGTGCCCCACATAATATTGGAATAGAAACAAACTTCAAATCATCCACTTTCTGTTGCTCTCCAAGATATCTTCATGTCAGGCTTGCAAGTATGTCTTCACTTCCCGCCCTGCCTTGGGCATAAGTCATAATAGAATACCCCAAATTCCACCCCAATCCATAGTTAATATTATTGCTAATTACTAATCTGATTCCAAGTAAACGGGAATATATAGCATATCACCCACTAAATTGAGGACACGTCCTTCCCACCTCATTCAAACTCCCTTCACCATCGCCTCCATACTCTTTACTCCTCGCTGTTTTCAAATCCTCATATATCTTCTCAAATTCCTCCTTCGATAACCATTCCACTGACTTCGATTTCAATTCTAATACAGATTTCTCTAAATTCTCGCTCTTCGCTTCCAATTCTTTCAAAATTCCGCTTCTTTCTTCAATTTTTTCGGCGAATTCTTTCTTTAACCCTCCGATCTCGTTGTCGATTTTCCGATCAACAACTTCGACTTGAACTTGCATCATCTTCGCCGTCTTTTTGAGAAACGCTTCCATTTCAGCGATCCGTCCCTCGAATTCCATGTGCGTTCCGACAAACGCGTTTCCGTTTTCGCTTTCATCGAGATTCGGCTTCAGAGCGAGTCGGTAAACGAGTTGAGCCAACCCGGCGAGCACAACGAAGAGAACCAAGTTCTTAGCCAAAATCCGAGCAATCGTAACCCATCGCGACTGGACCTGTTCTGGTTGGGTCGCGCCAACCTTGGTCCGGCCCCAACGAACAGCCGCGTTCGGGTTGTTCGGCGCTATACTTGGTACCATCTTCACTGGTTCCATACCCAATTGCAGTAACATCATGACTTAAATTAGTCCCACATTGTCCGGTGAAAACTCCGCCGGCATAGAACTGCAAGTCATGACCAGTAGCGTCGAGGGAAACTGAAACTGGCTGTGTGGCCACTGCTTGTAGTATTGCTAACTCATTATTGGAAGGTAAGATTACAAACTCACTTATGCGAGCTGCATTAATAGATGCCTTTTCTTGGTCACAAGTTCCATCCATAGCCTCATATGGGTAATTTTCTTCGGTGTCTAGTCCTTGGTTTTGTATTATTATTATTATTATTATTATTATTATTTTTTTTTTTTTTGGTTTCCCACAGTGTATCCTCAAAGCTTTCAACCAGAGACTAATCACTGTTCATACCGGGTCGGCCCACGAAGAGGTAAAGCACTAGCCCAGGGATTCTTTTCAAAGTGCAGGTAGCAGGACTCGAACTAGGGAGCACACCTAGTCGAGCCAAGTACAAGCACTCTGAGACCAAGCGCCGAACCGCTTGGCCAACCCCACTGGGTTTGGTTTTGTATTATATATGTTGATAAACACAACGAAATCTGTAGGCTGAATATCTCGGGCGTTAGTGATCAAAGTGCACTTGAAAGTCCTGAAAAAGCAAACACAAAATCAAAGACGACCGGAGAAAACTGGCCAAGAATTCTCCGATGATAAAGTTAGTATCTCTAGGATTCTTGTTTTCATGAAAGCGTTTGAATGACTTACCTTCTCGTGGATGAATGCTTATATAGCATACGCTTTTGGACAGTTACTTATTTAGTAACTTCTATCATTGAGGGATCTGGAAGATTCGGAGGTAACTTCCATAACTGCTATGGAAGTTACATTATTTGGACTTGTTTTCTATAACTGTCATTGGAAAGTAGGTTTGGTAATGAACCTTGACCTGTGTTCTGGGCTAAGTGACAAGCTCGTCCTAAGCTTGCATGGGGAGAGACATCTAGAATGTAGGAAGGTCGTCCAGGTATTTCTTTGGACGGACGACCTCATTGTGGACGAGCATGCTATAATGCAACCAATCTACATTTGCCTCATTTCCCTTATTTACCTTGGACGACCGCATTGGACGATTTTGGAGTTGGTGAATTATAATACACCATCATATGTAAAGGCATAACTCACGACACCACCATCACTGCACCCAGAATTGCCTTCCACGACCCAATCCACTAGCTGTTGCTCAGAAAGGGAGATCAAGTTGCCAGTTTTGATCTGGTAGATCCCCTTTACTGCTACTATTGCTGAAAAGGCCCAGCAACTTCCTAAATAAGAATCAACAATAATAGAAATCTTGTTAGGACATAAATAAATGTAGCAAATGAAGCTAGACTAGTTTGAGTTTTAGACAATGTTATTCTCTTACCACAGTACTAGCCTTGGCTCTTAATAGGGGTAACAACTCCTGTCTCTCTCCAATCCATAGTCATTGGAATCCTGCTTAGGTTTCCATATCTAAAAGTTTTTTTAGGTGATGAACTAGATTGGGTAGAAATCTTGTATCCAGTATGAGTGGCAATGAATTCTTCATTCATTATGTCTACAAATTCATTGACACATAACCTGTAAGTGCAATTCCCTTGATTATTTACTTTGTCTATATACTCTGCATTGTCCTTGAATATCTTGAAACGCCTTTTCTTCTCAGCATCGTCTACGTAGTTACGTCCATGCTGAGTCATCCATTGCTCATGTCTCTCAACAAAGCATTCATCAAGTAATGTACGGGAAAAAGATTGAGATATCCAAGTTGATGATGTCTGAATCGTCAGTCAAGAGTGATCGTCCAGACTGGAGTTGTCCTCAGCCAACCCGACCCTGAAAGATGAATAGTGAAAAGAAGGAATGTGGGTCACCGGTGTGGTGCCTGCCATAGAGTCTCTGATGCTGAAGTCAAAAAAATCGGCTAAAGAGTGTTAAGAAATTAGTATGAAAGAGCTAGAGTATTTTCTTGTATATGTACCTTTGGATTTCATGGCTATATATACAAGGACACAGGTGCCTCCTTCTAGCCGTTGGTAGAGCCTTAATGGTGACTTTATTCTCTCCTGGTAACGCCTCTGCAGGGTGTTAATGGTGGGTTATCCTCCCAACGGTATAGAGGTTAATCATTACTTTGTAACGCTTCATTAATGAGCGATGATGGATTGGTTCGTCCTTGCTTGGCGACCATTACTGGCTGGACGAATCTAGGAATCCTCTTCGTCCTTGCTTACGATAATGGATGACTATGGTATGATCGGGTCTATCAGCTGCCTCCCTATTCCGAGGTCATCCACACTAATACGAAAGGATTTTTTTATTTTTTATTTTATTTTATTTTATTTTTGGCGGTTGTGGCGCTTGGGGTTCTGCTACCGTATTGATTGCTTTGTGGCGACTTGGCACACATCGTGGCCACGTGTCTAACTTTGATTGGCCAAGGGGTCTTGTTTTTGGTGAAAACCTTTTCAGTTTTCTCGTACTTTTCAAGACAAAACCTTTTGATTTTTGCCTTCCTTTTCTCACTTCTTCATCTTCTCTCTACGATTGGTTTTTTTGACTTCCTTAGTTGCGCATTTTGCTTTTAGTCTTCTCAATTTCCTCTCTAATTCCCAAGTACGCCCTTTATTTACGCTCTTCTCCTTTCTGAATTTTACTTGTATTCCTTTCTTTTGAGTTCCGTTTTTCTTTTTGTGCTTCCTTTTCCCCATTTCGAGTTGTGTTGCTTCCTTTAATGGTGAGTTACTCTGAAATTAAGCACACCTCTCCTTTCGTCGCCTTTCTTTTTGCTCGCTTAAGGGCGTTAGTAGAATCTTCTAGTGACCCATTGGGTGCGTTTTCATCCAGTGATTCATACCCACAGATTGGGGGTTCTGTTTTTGGTGGTAGTGGCCTAGGTTTGGTGTTGGGTGACTTATACCCTTTATTGCATAAATCTCAGGTTTGGTTTAAATTTGTTCGAGGGGTCTTAAGGAGGGAAAATATGGGGTCCGAGGTGAGGTCAAGTGACTTGGAGAGAGGTTCTTCTTCTAATGTCAACGGGGAAGGGGATGGGGGTAAACATAACCACTTCTGCGCCTTCTTATGTGCCTTCGTCTTCTCATCCTCTTGCTCCGACCGTTCCCCGTTCTTTCCATGCCCTTAAGGAAAAATGTTCTTTGAAAATAGAGGTCTTTAGCAAGTTCAGGGATAGGTTCCAATTTCACAGGAGACTAGGGCTCGTCTTCCTAGAAAATGTGAGAAGGCTTGTGCCTTTGCTCACAGGGAAGTTTGTTTTTACGAGGCTACATTTTCGTGCGGCCTCAGATTCCCCGTCCATCCATTTATCATGGAGCTTCTTCATTACCTAAACCTTGCACCAGGGCAGCTTATGACAAATTCATGGAGAATCGTCATAAGCTGTATGGTGATTTGGACGACCATTGCCGACGGGGACATGATCACGCTGAATGAGTTCGTCCATCTTTATCCTTTGAAAGAATCCAAGGAATTTGGGTATTATGAGTTTGTACCCTAGGATAGAAAGTTGCGTCTTATTGTTGATCTTCCATCGTCCTTCCATTATTGGAAATCTACATATTTCTTCGTGTCGGGCGACGGTTGGGAGACTCTTTCTAATGCTTTTTGGTGGGACGTCCCTAGGTTGCTGCGCCAATGAGAGACCCCTTTACTTGGTGCGTTTACCCCTCATGAGGTGCTTTTTCTTTTTTCAACTTCTTGTTCATATTGGTCATCACTTCTGATCTTTTCTTGGTTTTATATTTTGCAGTAAAGGAGGGTCCTGAGCTCGAGAGTAAGTTTAAGGAACGAGTTCGAGTAGCAATTAAGTACGCAAGAACTATTGATGATTTTGACAAGTTAGTTGATCCACGCACATTAGCTCGTCATTACTTAGGGCCGGAGCCTTCTTTTTACGTCCTTAGCACTCTTAACCGGGAAGAGAGAAAACATGAGTTGCCTTGGCATATAGGATCGTCTTTTCTACTTTTTCTTCATTTTAATTCTTTGTTTTCTTTGGTGTAGAGATGATGACCAAGTTTAACAAGGAGATGTACAAAAAGATTAAGGAGAAGAAGAACGAGCCCCTTTCCAACATTGGCTAAAGAAGGTTAAGGATTATTGACAAGGAAAAAGAGAAAGAGAAAGAAACAGTGGAGAAAGGTTCGTCCAACCCTACCCTAGATTTAGAGGAGGGTCAAGTAGCTCCTCCTGCGTTTCTATTGAGGAGGTTGTACGTCCTTTGAAGAAGCAGAAGACAGGGAACAAAGGAAAAGAAAAGATGGGCTCCAGTGTTTGGGCTGATGCCGAGACAGCCATGGACTATGCCAATGAGCTCCTTACTCTTGGGGAGATGAAAGAGATTTCAAGCGTACCCTCCCATGAGATGGTGAGTCGTCACGTTCATAAGCTCGAGTAGGTAATCCTTCTTATCCTTGTTGGGAGAAACAATGCATATCACTACCTAGTATTTGGCAAATGAGGAGAAGGCCGACGTGGCCAACTCGAAGGTGGAGGCGTTGGAGGTTGAAGCTTCGGGGCTGCGAAAAGACTTGATTCGCTACTATGAATGCTCACAACACTTCCAAGGAACAGATCAAGGTTTTGATTGAGCAGCTGGAGTCCGAGAAGCAATTAGTAAAGCAAAAGGACGAACTCCTTGCATTAGCTGCTCAAAGGATGAAGGTTACCTTAGCTAAGGCCGTCACCGCCTTCCAGACCACAGACGAATATAACACTATACTGTTTCAGTGGTATTTCAAAATCTTCGAACTTCTGAGGAGGTACTTGATTAAGCATGGCCCTGGCACGGATCTTGAGGAGTTGGATTTTGAAGCTATCAATAAAGAGATCGAGGAGGACAAGGCAGCCCAGGCATCAGCCCAAACCGTGGTGTCTACTAGTCCGGAACCTTCCCAGGCTAACAAGGACGATGACGATGCTCCTCAAGCTTGAACCTGTTGCCCCTTGTAAAAGTGTTTTTTTTATTTTTTTTATTTATTTTTTTTATTTATTATTTTTTTTATGCCTTGTATGTTTTGGGGCTACTAGACACCTGATATTCGGATGCCCTACCTGTTTTTGGGGCTTTTTTGAATAGTTTAATTATATATATATAATATGTTTATGCATATACCTTGACCTTCTTGGTAGGTTGATATCTCTTGCCTATATTTTGCTAGAATTTACTTCTGGATGTTCTCCTTTTCCCTTTGGGGGACTTAGAATTTTTTTTTTTGGCATATTTGTTTATCCTCGTCCATTTAGGAACTTACCAGATTTTGCCCAATTTTTTCCCGAATGTAAGGACGACGCGTTGTATTTAAAAATCTTTCGTTTGGGCGATGTTTATGTAGCTAAGAAATTTAATCGACTTTCACTTGGACGATGTACCTTTATTCAAGGAATTTTATCGTCTTTTCGTTTGGACGATGTACATCCATTTAAGGAATTTTATCGTCTTTTCGATTTGGACGATGTACATCCATTTAAGGAATTTTATCGTCGAGACAATGTACATCCTTTTAAGGAATCTTATCGCCTTTTTGATCGGGACAATGTACATCCTCTTAAGGAATTTTATCATCTTTCTAGTTTGGACGACCATTTTGGTCTTTTGAGGAGGAAATAATTAGAGCGCATGAATTGCTGGATAATACTCGTGAAATGCTGAATAACAACTTACGAAATTCTAAATAATCACTTATTACATAAAAAAGCACGAAATCAAACTATGTTAACTGCTTACAATCAGGCTATGATTCCTTTTCGTAATACCTCTTTAGATGTTCAACATTCCATGGACGAGGTAGCCTTTTTCCTTTTGAGTCTTCTAAATGGAAACTTCCTTGGCGTGAATAGTGGACAACTCTATAGAGCCCTTCCCAAGTTGGACCTAGTTTGCCTTGTGTTGAATCTTTTATTCCAGGCGTCACTTTCCGAAGGACGAGATCTCCGATGCTGAATCTTTTTAGCTTCACTCTCTGATTGTAGTATTCGGCTATCTTCTATTGGTACTTGGCAATTCTTTGGGAGGCTTGGTCTCTGATTTCATCCAAACAATCCAGATTCTGTTTCAATTGATCGTCATTGCTTTGTTCGTCAAAGAACTCCCTCTTGAGGCTAGTGAGCCCCACTTCGACTGGGATGACTGCTTTTGTGCCGTACGTTAGGTTGAATGGTGTTTCTCTTGTTAGTGTTCATGCCATCATCCTATAAGACCACAGGACATTTGGTAATTCCTTAGGCCATGCTCCCTTTGCCCCCACTAACCAGGATTTATAATCCTAAGCAAGGTTCAGTTGGTTACTTTCGTCTGTCCATTGGCCTGAGGATGTCCTAGTGATGAGTACTTATTTTTGATGCCTAGGCTCGAGCAAAATGATCTGAATCCATGATTGTCGAACTGACGACCATTGTCTGAAATGATCATCCTTGGTATCCGAAACCTACAAACAATATTTTTCCATACAAAATTTTGTACATTTACCTCTGTGATCGTTGCAAGAGCTTCCACTTTGACCCACTTCGTGAAGTAGTCAATTGCTACGAGTAGTAACTTCATTTGTCTCTTTCCCTGTGGTAGGGGGCCCATAATGTCGGTCCCTCACTACGCGAACAACTAGGACAAGGAAATGTTCGTCATTTTTTTCCCTAGGACTCGTTGAACATTCCCATACCTTTGGCAACTGTCACACCACTTCACAAAATCTACTGTGTCTTATTGCATCGTGGGCCAGAAGTAACTTGCCTTCATGATCTTCCTGACAAGGGATTTTGACCCCATTTGATCTCCGCAAACCCCCCGTGTACTTCCTCCACGGCATATCTGGCCTCTTCCTCTTCTATACATCTCAAGTAGGGTTGGGAGAAGTCTCTTTTGTAAAGCTCTTCATTTAGTACTATAAACCGGGTAGCCCACTTTTGGATTTTTTTGGCTTCTTCAAGGTTTGGTGGTAATCGTCCATCCCAAAGGAACGACAAGATTGGACTCGTCTATCCTGAGCGGGTATGCACGGGGAAAGTTTGAAGCTCTTTGATGCTAGGGGAATTGTGTTCTTCCAGCCTCCAATCATTTATCTTGTCCCAGTTATCTGCTGAGGCACTTCGTGCTACCTCGTTAGCTTCTCCATTCTGATTCTGTGGGATTTGAACAAACTCTGCACGTTGAAAGGTACACACTAGCTGGTTCGTCAATTCTAGGTATTTCTGCATTCTTGTCTCTTTTGCTTCAAAATCTCCTCTAACTTGCCCGATGATGAGCTGTGAGTTGCTCTTAAGCACGATATTTTGAGCTCTAAGTGCCGGAGCTATTCTTAGCCTTGTCAACAAGGCCTCATACTCCGCTTCGTTATTAGTTATAGGGAATTTGAGCTGGACCCCATACTTGAGAACATCCTCTTCAGGGGAGGTGATAACAACACCCGCTTTGCCTCCTTACTGAGCAGACGATCCATCAGTGTTTATTATCCAAAGGTCTTCTTGGTCGCCTGCCTTCTCATGGGTGGTGAATTCTGCTATGAAATTGGCTAATGCCAGAGCTTTTATGGTCGTCTGTGGATGGTATTCTATATCAAATTGGCTGAGTTCGATGGCCCATTGTACCATTCGTCCTGCGGCCTCTTTGCCCATTGCTTTTTTGATGGGCTGGTCTGTCATTACTATGATAAGGTTAGCTTGGAAGTATAGACGAAGTTTTCTTGAAGCAACTATTAGGGCAAAGGTGATCTTCTCTATGCGCAGATATCCCGCTTCAGCACCCTGGAAAGCCTGGCTGGCATAGTACACAGGGAGTTGTACCTTGTTTTCTTCTCTGATCAAAGCTGCACTGACTACCATGATAGATACCGCCAAGTACAAGAATAAGTCTTTACCTTCCTTGGACGGACTCAAGAGATGGGGGGATTGCTCAGGTAGTGCTTCAACTCTTGAAACTCTGTTTCGCATTCCTCCATCCAAACAAATGCCTTCTTTAAGGTCTTGAAGAAAGGAAGGCATTTGTCTGTTGTCTTGGAGACAAACCTGTTGAGGGCTGCCAATCTTCCTGTGAGGGATTGTACTTCTTTAATCATCCTTGGTGAGGACATCTCGAGGATAGCCCTCACTTTTTCGGGATTTGCTTCAACTCCTCTTCGCGACACCATAAACCTGAGGAATTTCCCTTAAGAAACCGCGAAAGCACATTTGGATCGGTTTAACTTTATGCTGTATTGTCTAAGTGTGTTAAACGTCTCCTTGAGATCGTCCAAGTGATCCTCCTCCTCTTTGCTCTTGACGAGTATATCATCAATGTATACCTCCACATTTCTCCCAATCTGTTTTTTGAACATCTGGTTTACCAATCTTTGGTACTTAGCCCCTGTGTTCTTTAATCCAAAGGGCATAACCCTGTAACAGTAGAGTCCTTGACTAGTGACAAAAGCAGTTTTTTCTTGATCTTCCTCGGCCATCTGTATCTGGTTATATCCAGAAAATGTGTCCATGAAAGTGAGAAGTTTATGTCCGACAGTAGAATCTACTAGCTGATCAATTCTTGGTAAGAGAAAACTATCCTTCGGGCAAGCTTGATTTAGATCTGTGAAATCGACACACATTCTCCACTTCTCGTTTGCTTTTTTTACTATGACCACTTTGGCCAACCACTTAGGATAGTAGACTTCTCGAATAAAATTTGTAGCAAGTAGCTTATTTACTTCGTCCATGACTGCTTTATTTCATTCAAGGGCAAAGACTCTTTTTCTTTGCTGGACGGGCTTCTTCTCTGGATCTACATTCAGGCGATGCTGGATGATGCTTGCTAGGATCCCTGGCATATCCTCGTGGCTCCAAGCAAATACATCGAGGTTATCTTTCAAGAAGTTGATGATCCCTTCCTTCGTCCTTGGACTTTGATTCGTCCCTACTTGGGTCATCTTCACTGGACTTTCCTCCACCAGCTCTATCGTTTCTAGCTTCTCGATAATCTCTGGTGTTTTTTCCTCGATTATCCACGTGTGGTTCTCTTTTGAGGCCAGGATGGCTTGGTAACACTCCTTTGCCAACACATGGTCTCCTTTTATCTCTCCAATCCCCTATTCTGTTGGAAATTTTACCTTCAAACAGCTTGTGGAAATAGCAGCTTTCTAGCGGTTGAGGGTAATTCGTCCTATGATCACATTGTAGGACAAAGGTGAGTCTACCACTAGAAAAATTATGTTTGTTGGTTACCTGGAGGGGGTATGAACCGGCCGTGACTGTCAACGTCACTATCCCCCTAGGCTACACCTTGTCTCCACTGAAACTGACGAGGGGTGACTCGAAAGGACAAAGCCTTTTAGGGTCTACTTTTAATTGCTGGAAGGGGGAAAGGTAGATAATGTTAGTCGAGCTCCCATTGTCTACCAGGAATCTTCTTGTATAGAACCCTTCGATCATGACCATAATGACCAGTGGGTCATCATGAGGTTGCTTTACTCCCTTGGCATCTTCTTCTAAAAAGTACATGTCTTGGTTTGTCTGTCTTTGTTTTAGAGGAGGTAGGCTGTGAACATGTTTACCTGCCTTTGGTGTAACTTTTTGAGGGATCTGAACGATCCCCCTATGGTCGATCCTCCTGTGATAGTTTTTATTTCCCCTAGTACATTCTGTGGACGAGGTGGTGGGTGGTCATCATCTCTTCGGGAACCCCCGTGCTAATCCTTCTGACCGTATTTGCTGGAATCTCCCCTTTTCACATACTGCTATAGTTTCCCTTTCCATATAAGTTCTTTTATTTGCTCCTTCAGATCCCTACAATCCTTTATGTAATGCACGTGGTCTTTATGAAAACGGTAGTATTTCCTCTTGTTACGCACATTAGGTGATGAGTGGAGTGGTCTAGGCCATTTAAGAGATGGTTCGTCTCTTATTTCCATCAAAATCTGGTCAACAGGCATCACTAATGGTGTGAACTTCATTGGACGAGGGTTCTTGTCCTCTCTCCGTCTATTTCCTTCGTCATTTCGTTAATCAACTCAATCTTTTTTTTGTCCTCTTCGATCGTCCTCCTTTTCCTTCTTCAGCGTTTATATACTTCTGTGCTTTCAATAACGCCTCTGCCACCATCTTGGGGGGATTTTTAGCCAAGGAAGCCACAAAATCTCTAGACTTCAACCCTGCCTTGAAGGTCGTAAGCTGTACCTTATTGCTGCAGAGCTTCTTCAGCGTTCATATACTTCTGTGCTTTCAATAATGCCTCTGCCAACGTCTTAGGGGGATTTTTAGCCAAGGAAGCCACAAAATCTTTGGATTTCAACCCTGCCTTGAAGGTCGTAAGCTGTACCTTATCGTCTGCTGTACCTTATCGTCTGCTTCGTTTACCTCCAGCATTCCTTGGGTGAAGCGTGTTACATAGGACCTCAAAGTTTTCTTCTCTCCTTGTTTGATGGTGAGCAAATGGTCGACAGTCCTTTTTGGACGTTGCCCGCCGACGAAATGACGGACAAAGGAGCTGCTTAGTTGCTCGAAGTTATCAATGGATGACATTGGCAACTTGTTGAACCACTTCCTAGCTGCCCCTTTGAGGGTAGTGGGAAAGGAGTGGCATGAAATCTCGTCAGGGGGTTGCTAAAGACCTAAAGTTGTATTGAATGTATTCAGGTGATCCAACGGGTCTTTCAACCTGTCGAAGGGCTCGAGCTGGGGTAGATGGAACTTGGAGGGAACCGAGCACTCTTGGACGGCCATGGTGAAAGGTGAGTCTATCTTCCTAACTATCCTATCCAAACCCTGGTCCATCTTTCCCTTGATGGCATTTCTCAATTCGTCCATCTCCTTTCTCATCTCCCTGAGGAGATTTGAGTTCGCCTCTTCTGGAGTGCTGGTTCATCTCTTGTTACTGTCTTCATCGTCATCTCTATTGACGTCCATGCGATTATCTTCTTGTTGCAGCCGCTGCCTCATCTCCTGGTTCTGCTTGGTAAGTTCCTCCATAGTGGCTGCGAGTGATTGAATTTACAGGGCCAACGCAGTAGGATCTTGGCTAGCATTGGGTTCCATCTGGACTTGTGAGTTGAATGGAACAGTACTCTCAAATCACGTGTTGAAGAGTAATCATCCCCACAGATGGCGCCAAACTGATGATGTCCGAATCGTCAGTCAAGAGCGATCTTCCAGATTAAAGTTGTCCTTAGTCAACCCGACCCTGAAAGATGAATAGTGAAAAGAAGAAATGTGGGTCACTGGTGTGGTGCCTGCCACAGAGCCTCTGATGCCAAAGTCAGAAAAATCGGCTAAAGAGTGTTAAGAAATTAGTATGAAAGAGCTAGAGTATTTTCTTTTATATGTACCTCTCCTTTGGATTTCATGGCTATATATACATGTACACAGGTGCCTCCTCCTAGCCGTTGGTAGAGCCTTAATGGTGACTTTATTCTCTCCTAGTAACGCCTCTGCATGGTGTTAATGGTGGGTTATCCTCCCAACGGTATAGAGGTTAATCATTACTTTGTAACGCTTCATTAATGAGTGAGGACGGATTGGTTCGTCCTTGCTCGGCGACCATTACTGGCTGGATGAATCTGGAAATCCTCTTCGTCCTTGCTTACGATAATGGACAACAATGGTATGATTAGGTCTATCACAAGTCCCTAAAACCAACAACATGACTGTGATAAGTTTTCTCAAAGCCATATTTTTTACAAATCGATGAGAGTTTGAAAAAGGCTTTTTGTTATGTGCCCAATTCCTTCGTGGTTGCTTGGAGGGAACCAAGAGGTCCTACCCAATATCAATATATCAATATTTATATATAAGAGTAGGAACTTAATGTGTGAGAGATTTGTATGATTTGGATCTATCCATTTCCAAGTGAAATGGAAAGTGTATATTTAATGGTTATGATTCAAAATGAAATAAATATATGGTTCAAATTTGCCAACATATTTAAAATTATCATCCACTTTGAATCTTGCCCATTAAATAGACACTCTATTTCCATAAAAATGAAGTGGACCCAAATCCGTCTTGGAGGGTATGAGATTATGGCACGTGTTGCAAAAAAATTGAGTATTCTTTTATTTAGTCTTCTACCTAATCTTTAGTAAGCATTCCACCTCATCCTTTAATTAAGGCTTTGCTTTTTTAGAAAATTAATGCTCATTTTAATAATTAGTGTCAAGTGTCATTCTTCTTTGAAATGGAAATAAACCTTTTTTTTTTTTTTTTCTTTTTGAGAAGAAGCACCTATTAAATTAACCTTTCACCTAAGCTAAGTTTTTAATGAATTGATTTCATTTAACCTTTGACCTAAATATTGGATTTAATGAAATATTTATTTTTCATTATTTAATTAATACCTATGTCATTTTTCTTTGAAAGGGGAATAATAAGTACTAATTCATTTAACCTTTCTCTTAAAAAATGGTTTTAATGAAATATTTAATTTTTATTCTTTATTTGAATCAACAATAAATTACTTTATTTCTATAGTATTTAAAATTTAATAAAAAATTTTGGACCACCACCTAGTAGGATATATATATATATATATATATATATATATGAGATGGAGAGGATATGGAAAGGCCCCGAGATCTTAGGTCTTCTCTTCCCTTATATGGAAAATTTGATTGCATAGTAGGGTTTTTGGGTGTGGTGTGCAAGTTATTTCCATGTAGAGGCATAAAAGTGGGAAGCATGCAAATCCTATGTGGAGTCTGGAGTAATCTATCATTGAGGGAGGGGAGGTCCTGGCCCGTCGGTTTTCTAAACTGATGGGTCAAGAGGATGCATGACATCCCTTGATGAATCGCTGATGACGAAGTCGATCGGCATGGTCACGATCCGGTGGGCCAAGAGGATGCATGACGGATCCCTGATGACGAAGTCAATTAGCATAGTCATGATTCGATGAGTCAAAAGGATGCATGACATCCCTCGATGGATCCCTGATGACAGAGTTGATTGGCATAGGAACAATCCAATGGGTCAGGATGCGTGACGGATCCCTGATGACGAAGTCGATTGGCATGGTCACAATCTGATCAGTCAAGAGGATGCGTGACAGATCCCTAATGACGGAGTCGATCATCATAGTAGAGTGTGTTGCATAATATCAAGGAAAGTACCTGACAATGCTTTTGGTGATCAAAGACTCTTTTAATCAGCTCGTGATGCTTTTAGTAATCGAATACTCTAGGGTGCTAAAAACTTTGTGGATGGTGAAAATATTCTCTATCATTAATAATATAGTTATTGATTTTTAATTTTTTAAAAATTTTACAAACGTGATAAATATAAGAAGAAAATGTAATCCTATAGTGGTATTGTTAAAATTCACCTATAATAAAAAGATATTAACTAAGATTGTAATTTTAAATTACAATTAATTTTATAACTAAATTTTATCCAAATAATATTATTACTATTGTCATTTGTAATGCTCTGAATGAGCGGCGATGGAAATGAAGATTTCTTACACGGCATTGCGTGGACGACAAGGAAAAAAGTGATTCCTGCTTTCTGTCTTTGTTTTTGATGTGTAGGGCTTGGAGGATTGTTGGATGGAAACTTCCAGGAAGAGGGCGTTGTCTTTTTGGTGTAAATTTTAAAATTAAATTAAATCTAGTCATTGGGCTTTTCAAAATGAAAATGTGTTGGAAGATTGTCAAAACGTGTTGGACGGTTGTTCGGTAGAAACTTCGAGGAAGAGGGCGTTGTCTTTTTGGGTTTGTCAAAACGTGTTGGACGATTGTTCCATGGAAACTTCGAGGCCGTTGTCTTTTTGGTGTAAATTTTAAAATGAAATTAAGGGTCTATTTAGATACAGCTGAAAATTAAAAATTGAAATTGGAAATTAAAAAATATTGTAGTAAAATAATTTTTAAATGTGTGAATAGTACTGTGAGATCCATTTTTAATAAAAAAGTTACTGAAAAGTGTAGTTTGTGGGACTTATGAACAATGCATGAGAGCACTATACACAAAAGAAAAATCAAAAAGTTATGACTAAAAAAAAAAAAATATGAAATACAAACGTGCGTCTGGGAAGCACAAAACACGCTTCCCAAATGCACTGCGTTTGGAAGGGTTTACCTTGGATTAAAATTTGTACAATTTGAAGATCAAATAGTTTTATAGGAATCAATTAATTTGTACAATTTTATTGGTCTCTTTACTACAAAATTTATATTTGATTGGTACTATTCTTTGTATGGCATGTAGTATCGTCATAGGTCTTTGTTTGTACGATATTACATTGATCAAAGCTTGAGAAGATTTTGATGAGAAGCATGACTCAAAAAAAAAAAAAAAAAAATCACTCTTAATTACAATAAAAACAGGTTGCTTATTGTCTCTATGGCTATTGCTCTTAAAAGTTGTGTAAACTATCTCTACAAACACACACACACACACAAACACAAACACAAACAAACTTATTTTGATTTTGAGTTATATCAAATTTACCATATCATTGATTTTTTATAATTATTTACATATAGATTATTATTCTTATTTTTCACATGTGTTATGTATATTTATTTTCTGCATTTATTATTCACAGCCTAATTCTTTGTCTATAAGATTGAAAATTAAATTGAGGAGTATATACTTTGAAGTACAAGTGTTGCACAAATCTATTTTATTGGGTTTTGCAATAATTTTTTTTTTTGGGGGTTTTTTTTTCTCCATTTGTTATCTTTATTGTTTGTTTGTTTTATAGGCTACATTGTTGTTTAGCAATTTTTCTTGGAGTAGTTGTCAATTCCAAAGCAAAAAAAAGGTTGTGGATACTTTGTTTAATTGATTGGTGCTTAATATATATATATATATATATATATATATGAGATACTCAATCTTTGGGATTTATTAAATTTTTATGTCCCTCTTCTTTTGGATAATGATTTAAAGGATTGTAGTGGGTCCACATTTTTCCATGTTATTTTCTATAAAAAAAATTATTAATTTTTCTGCAATGGTTAGAATTATAGTAATAGCCAAGTCATATATATTTATGTGAAGTTTTTCATACATTAACACCAAATTAAATGGAAAGAAACAAGCAAAAGATAAAATACTTAAAATTATAGCATCTTATGCAAAATTTTCATGAATAGCATATTTCGAATAGACTGAGAATTTCTTTGTTTTCACATTATTTAATTTAAAATAAATAGGTAAAATACGTAAATCAAAGCATCATGTATGGGGGACGTTTGATGGAGAATAAGAACCCTAGTACATGCACACAAAATATCTATAGACCTGTTTCTAAAAAAAAAAAAAAAAAAAAATCTATAGGCCATCTATAGGCCTATAGATGGCTATTACATAGTTAAAGGAAATAAAAATGGATACATTAATTTCTATTTTTGAAAATATATTCTTGAAAATTGTAAAAACTATCATTTTCAAAAATAGAATGTTTTAAGACACACATTAATCGGATCCAATAAAATTTACACCTATAGGCCACGTAAGGGACATGACCATTCGGATGGATAAAAAGTGAACTTGAAGACTTGTCTCTTTCACTTTCCATCACCGATCACAAATTTCAAAATTTTGCATTGAGATTCACAGCCGGATAAAACAGAGAATAAGAAAAAGTGGGGTAGAAGGAAGTTGCTAGGAACTTGCTAGAAGTAAAAGAAGGAGAAGAAGTTCACGAGGTGGCATCAGAGATATGAAAAGAAGCAGCAGCTAGACCCACTGTGATTATGACAGGTCTTTATTGTGGACACATGTCATGATTATAGTGGGTTCAGTGAATTAGAGGCACTGTATAGAAGCGTGTCTTACAAATAAAAACAATTTTTCGATTTTTTTTTAATTTCAAAGAATGAAAAATGTGAATTTACTCATTTAGTGCCTGAATGTAGGAGGAGTTGACAGGCAAAACGGGAAAGAGAATTTGCTCTCTTGTTCTTTGTATAAATACCTCTTTCGGTGACTATTAGGAGCCACCGTAGCCTTCTTTTCTTCTCTCATATTGCACACCTGGTGAAAATTATCTTTCTTTCATCAATTTCCCAATCAAACGCACTTGTTTTAACCTTTCAAATTTAGAGCTCTCAACTCGTCCGTGAATCTCCACTCAAACTGCACCTATTTGCTTCTCTTTTATAATTCTCATTTCATCTTTATCCAAAAAAAAAAAAAAAAAAACCCATTTCATCGCATCTTTAATCTTTCTTACCTTCTCCTCTTTCTGCATCTTCTCAATCTTTAGTTAACATACCATATCTATGGCTAACCTCACCAATTTTTCTACTCGCAAACAGGAATATGATATCTTCTTGAGTTTTAGAGGTGAAGATACCCGTAATAAATTTGTAAGCCATTTATATGAAGCTTTGTGTAACGCAGGCTTTTACACCTTCATTGATAATAAACTTCAAAGAGGAGAAATAGTTTCAAAACAACTTTTCAAAACAATTAAAATGTCCAAGATTTCAATTGTTGTACTTTCTGAAAACTATGCATCTTCTAGTTGGTGTTTGGATGAACTTGACTATATTCTCAAATGTAAGAAAAAGGGCCAGATCGTGTTGCCGGTTTTTTACGAAGTGGAACCATCGGAAGTACGTAAACAAGAGCAAAAGTTTGGAGACAACTTAAGTAAACATGAAGAAAAATTCAAGGATAAGGTGCAAAATTGGAAAGCAGCTCTAAATGAAGTTGGTCATTTGTCTGGATGTCATTACAAAGGGTACGTATTTCATAATAGGCTCATTCTTTAATGAATTTAAGAAAGTATTTTATTTTGATAATGTCTTCTACTACTGAGGTAGTTTAATCAAGTAAGTTAATTTTGTATCGTACCGTATCGGCCGGTACCGTTGGAATTTGCTATACCGATGCTTAGGCCGGTACAGAAACGCTCTTGTTTCGTTACGGTTTAAATACCGACCGTACCAGAGCCATTTCGGGCATACCGGGATAAATACCAGGTTTCGGCCGGAAAATAGATACCGGACGAAACAAAAAAAACTCAAAACCCCCCCCCCCCCCCCAAAATTTCAAGATCCACCTCCTCACAAAAAAATACTTCTCAAATATTTGAATAATACTTCTCAAGTCTTTTTGTTACTATCGATTACATTTTCATTTCACATTTGCTAAAATTTGTCTATTTTATGTTTTTCATACTCCATATATAATCTTACCCTTGGATGTGTTTTGCACTGTTTGGCACATATCCTTTAGTGTTTTGTTGTTTTGTTTCCCATTTTTAAACTAATTTTTTTTGTTTTCATTTTTATTAAGCTCTGGTATAGTAGGTTTGACTAAAACAAACATACCATCATATATGTCTTTATAATATATAGAGTTAGATCAATAAGTATAAAATGAAAAACAAAAAAAAAGAAAAAGAAAAAGAAATCTTTTAGTGTGGCAATGGATTAATTAAAGGAAATTATGCTAGCATGAATTTCTTAAATAATCCAATAGAAATACGAGAAGTACAAAGAGAAGAATATATATCTTGATTGGAATGATTTTTCATTTCCTAGAAGTATATTTATTTTGTTTAATAGTTTTCTGTTTGTTTCTATTTTAAATTTTACCAATTGTTTTGTTTTTTCAATTGTTTTATATTTTATATTCCAAATGTTATTTATTTATTTATTTTTTTTGTGTTGATGATGAATTATAGATATCAATTATTCACCTCTTCCTATTGTAATGGCATAAATGATCATCAAAATTCCTGTAATTGTTGTTTGAAATATTATCTTATGCAACATTTTATTCACCACTTGAGTGTGAATCTAAATTTTGGTTTACAACTGATGCAATTAAAAGAAGGGGAAAAAAATAAATAAAAGATTGGGATACTAGATAAATCAATGCTATGAAGCTAGCTCTGTTTATAAATAAAGTTATAAATAATATGTTTTATTTTGAATTGTGATTTTGTTGGATTTCGGATTCTGAAAGTCTTTATGGTTTTTTTTAATAATTTATTTTTGGAGTTTTGTATATTAGGGAGAGATAGTTTTCTTTCATTTTTAAATTTATTAAATACATTTTATATGTTTTGGATATTAGGAAGAAAAAATTTTGATTTTGAGAAAGGTTGTTTTGAAAAAGAATTCCATTTTATAGAATTCTATGATGATGCACAAAATTTTAGGTTTTATTTAAAGAATTAATATTTTTTTTCTATTTTAGCTTCCAAGATATATATATATATATATATATTATTTTATCTTTTATATGAGATTTTTATGTGTATTGTGCAGGTTAACAGCTAGTTAATTCAACCATGCAAACAATTTTTGACATATATAATTGACACTCAAAAAAAAAAAAAATTGTTTTATTTTTCATATGTTTTCACCTTAAATTTTTTCAGTGAAAGTGGAAATTGTTTTTCCTGTTTTCCATCTCATGACTTTTCATATGTATTCATCACTAATAATAAAAAAAGTGAACTTTTACCTAAGGGTTTTGCTTTTTATTTTTTCCCAAAAAATTAGTGCAGTAATTATTATGTTTTAACATGCCCTATGGCAGTCAACTTTTGCATAAAAGTACTAAATGATAAAAACCGATACTACCCAACCTTAGTATCACTGCCTAAGACTTTAATTAAATATTTAGGGGCCTATTATAAATTAATTTGCTTAAATTAAGTGTCCATTTTCTAACAACTTATTTAGCTAAAATTTAAAACTTTTTGTTGGATGTATGGTAGATAAAGTTAAAAATTAGCTGAAATAGTATAGTGAGGGCATAAATAGTACCAAAAAGTGCAATATAACTCATGAATAATCGCAAAAATAAGTTGAATAGTAACAAAAATAAGTTAAATTGTAAAAATAAAAAAAACTGACTTTTTTAGCCAATACCAAACACAACCTAAGATTTAAAAATATTAAAAGAAGAAAAAATGTCTATAATAAAAGAAATTATGAAACTACGCCCTTCTAGCTATGATAGAGTAATTAATTTTCAATTACATACTTTAAAGGGGGCGTTTGATTCATCATGATGTTATATTACACTGTAATATTACATTATTATAATCTTATATTAATGTAATCTCAATACAAAAATACAACATTACATTATTTAGGAATGTAATTAAATTAAGGTGATGTAATATATTTTGTAATTTTAAATTATGGTAATGTTAAAAAAAATAAAATAAACAAAAAATATTAATGTCACATCACATCATAGCGGACTAAATGCCCCCTAAGTATTTCCGGCCCATTCAGAAAAAATGCATGGATATAGCCCATCTTCTGAAACTTAGCCATGTCTTTTTATTGAATGTAATCATAGGAAAAAAGTATCTCACATTGTAAAATGATGAAACTTGTTCCGGTCTCTCACATCCAAAAAAAAAGAACTCTATCGAATACTTCAATATCAGCTTTGTTTGGTAGCCAGATTTTAAGAAAAATCTTGTTTGACAACTTGATTTTTTTTATTTTTTTATTTTTTTTAACACAAGGTTAAGATGCAAAAAGATCCTTGTCTTTGAGTTAGTTTTGAATTAATCTTTGTGCTATCAATTTTGTATTATTGATCCTTGAGATTTAAAAGTTATTCAAAGAGAGAGAGCGATAATCCCAAGTCCCCATAGCTCCTCTTTCTATGATGTTAGGTTTTGAAAAGTGCTGAATTCCTTGTGAAACATTCTTCCTCGTATGTGTAAGCTTAGATCAAAACCGTAATAAAGTTTTTCATTGAGCAAGAGCTCTCTAGGGGTCATCGTCAACCTTTAGTCCTTCAAGATCAAATACCACAATCTTACACAATTCAAAATTTTCTAAATGGGAAATGCTAACAAATACCCTTAGGGCATTGGTTAATAATTCATTTAAAGAAAGTTTTTATGGGAAAAGAAAAGAAAAAATAATTAATGTTTTGATAGGTTTTTTTATTTCTCATAAAAATGGTGTCAAAATTTTCCTAAAATGGATTGTTTAACTAATGCCCTAAAGGTACTCATTAGCATGATCTTTAATAAATTTGGGTGCCACAAGATGCATTTGGATGAAAATAATTTACGAGAGATGGGCCTTAATTCATTAAATGAGTCAGTGTACTAAATGTTTGTCATCTTATCCTAAAATTCATCACTACTGATCCTTCCAATTAATGATATCATGAACAATTTTCAACTTTCAAAATAAGAAGCAGTAAATCCAAACCAGAGCTTGGAAAGTTAAAAATTGATATATCAATTTAAAAAGCAAAAAAACAACAAGAGAAAACCTTTTAGATATTTTCAATTTTCATTTTCTGATTCCAATGACACTTTTTTAATTGAAAAATTACACTGACCTTCCCTCTTGTTTAGATGCACAAACCTCCCTTATTTTTCCTCTGTAATTCACTATAGAAACAAAAGGGGCAAAACTCGTCTGTGAGTTGATTTATAGTTGTGAAGGTTGTGCCATTTGAAATTGATTTGTGGGATTTATTTATTTTTCCATTCGGGTTCCTGTGTGTACATTTGGCATAACTCCAAAATGTGTTCTTGTGTCTATTAATGTTTGAGAGATGCTACGTCTACAACATTTTTATAACAAATCACAGATGGTTAGTTATTATTGGTTCAAATTTCAAACTAACGCTAAGATTACTTTTTTGCCCCAACAATAACAACTAGTAACAACTTGCCACTTAGGATTTGTTGTAGAAATGTTGTAGACATATAATTTCCCTTAATGTTTTGGATTATTCATGTCATTGAATACTTCATTAGTTCAACTGAAAAATTTTTACTCACTTTGGTAGACAATTTGGTGACTTATATTAAAAATGGAAATATTAAGGATTCATTATGGAGGATACTAATTTATGTGTGTATATAGATGTTTGTGTTTGTACATGTGTAAAGGAGTCTGTATAGACTAATAAATTAGTATCACAAGTTGCCCCCCAAAAAAATTTATGGTTACACCCCTGCACTTTTGCACTAAATGAGGCACTCTATGAGAGTTACATAATATAGAAATTCTTTTATTATTTCAAAAAAAGAAAAGAAAAAGAAAGATATTAGTATATACTAGATTAGATGTGTGAGTTGTAGGTTCCAATTAACTCAACTGATAAAGTTTCTAATAGTTGAATAAAAGATCTGGGGTTCAATTCTTGCCTACACCCAAAAACCAATTGATATTTTGGTCTGATGATAAAGAGTATCATTAGGAGCGGATGTGCATAAATTAGACATCTTAAATTTATGACAACATCTTAAATTTAATATATTTTCATATTTATATTTCCAACTAGTTGAACTTATGTCTCTTATGCTGCACCATTGGGAGTGGACGCCATAGTTGAAACTTACCAAAAAAAAAAAAAAGATTAGATGTGTGAGAGCTGCAGTGCATAAATTAGACATCTTAAATTTAGTATATTTTCATATTTATATTTCCAACTAGTTGAACTTATGTCTCTTATGCTTTGTCAATGGCAGCGGTTTGGAAACTAAATTTATTCAGGAAATTATTGAAGAGATTTCAAAATTCAAAATAATGGGAAAACTCTTATATGTTGCCAAATACCCTATTGGAGTAAATTCTCGTGCTAGGGATGTAGAATCTCTTATAGATATTAAGTCAAATGATGTACGTATCGTAGGAATTCATGGTCTTGGGGGAATCGGTAAGACTACAATTGCAAAAGTTGTTTACAACAAAATTGTTGGTAATTTTGAAAGAAGCTGCTTTTTAGCAAATGTCAGAGAAAATTCAAGGACAGATGATGACACAATTAAGCTACAAGAGAAAATTGTTTCTAAAATTTTACAAAACCCACATTTGAAGGTGAACAATGTATCCGAAGGAATTAATGTGATAAAGGAAATGCTTCGTAGTAAAAGGGTTCTTTTGGTTCTTGATGATGTGAATGAATCAAAACAAATAGAAAATTTTCTTGGAAAACATGATTGGTTGGTATCAGGAAGTAGAGTCATTATAACAACAAGAGATAAACACTTGCTAACTGCTCTTGGGAAAGTTTGTACAACTAAAAATTATGAGGTCAAGGAATTAGACAATCATGAAGCTCTTGAACTCTTTAGTCAATATGCTTTCCAAAAAGTCGAGCCCGATGAAGAATATTCTGAACTTACAAATCAAGCCTTGTATTATGCCAAAGGTCTTCCATTAGCTCTAGAAATAATAGGTTCTAATTTATGTGGGGAAACAAAACCTATATGGGAAAGTACACTACGTAAATATGAAAAATATCCCGATGAAAGAATTAATAAAATACTTGAGGTAAGTTATGATGGATTGGAAGAAAACGAAAAGAATATATTTCTTGATATTTCATGTTTCTTCAAGGGAAGGTCTATATATTTTGTTGAAAATATATTAGACAAGTGCAATTTATATCCAAAGTCTGGTATTCCAATACTTGTTCATAAATCCCTCGTAACTATTGATCAATATGGTGAATTGTCGATGCATGACTTGATACAACGAATGGGTATGAAAATTGTTCAGCAGGAATCGCCAAATAATCCCAGAAAACGTAGCAGGTTATGCAATTATGAGGATGCTATTCAAGTACTACTTGGAAATAAGGTATAATTTATTCTTCTTCTCCTTCTTCTTTTTCTTTCCCAAGGAAGAAGTAATAATTTTTCCCTTTGATATGGTTTCTTTTTAACATTGCACAAAAAAAAAAAAAAAAAAAATTATCCAATTAGTTTTGGTAAATTCTATTGTGATATTTGGGTTTCTTAATGTTTTATCCAACCAGGATTCTGATTATATTCGTGGTATAATGCTGCATTCACCTACTCCAGTGAAAGTGCGATTACACCCTGAAGTTTTCAAAATGATGGAAAATCTCAAATTTCTAATGGTTGATAATGTTCAAATTTCTGAAGAACTTACATATTTCCCTAGTGGTCTAAGGCTTCTTAAATGGCCAAAATATCCTTTTAACTTTCCATCCAACTATTGCCATCAACAACTTGTTGCACTCGAGATGCCGGAAAGTTGCATTAGATTGGAGAAGATATTTAAGCAGGTATCAATGTTTAATTGTATTTTTGAATTTTGATTTCTTTAAATATTAATTTAGAATTTCAGGAAAATAATAATTTTCTTTTTTTTCCCCTTACAGGAGTATTTGTATGAAAATCTAAAAAGTATTAATTTGAGTTGGTGTGAATTCATTAGAAAACTTCCTGGTTTTCGCGCTCCAAACTTAGAGATATTGGAGTTGCGTTGTTGTGAAAATTTAACTGAGGTCCATGACAACATTGGATTACTTGATAAGCTTAAATATTGGATGCTTCAGGGTTGCATGAAGCTCGAAATTCTTCCCAGTAAGTTCAATTTGAAATCTCTTGAATATTTAAATCTAGCAAACTGCAGAAGGCTTAAAAACTTCCCCCAGATTCATCCAGAAATGAAATGTTTGAAGGACTTAGAAATAAATTTGAATGGTACTTGTGTTAGGAAATTGCCCTCATCACTAAGGTATCTCACCGGTGGGCTTAAGGGTTTATACCTACTTACGGTTCAAAATGTAGATCTCAGCTTTGCGCAATATGGGTTTAAGAGCTTGACAACTCTACGTCTCAGCCATTTGGATTTAAATATTTTGTTGAGGCCCAATTACTTCCCGGTATTGGAAACTCCAGATCTCAGCTTTTTGCAATATGGGTTTTTGAGTGTGAAATTTCTAGAACTCATCTTTGCTAATAGGGATATGGTTGAATTAAATATTTGGTTCAAGCCCGATTACTTCCCGGTATTGGAAACTCTACGGATATGTGGCTCCGAAATTGTTACCATACCTGAAAGCATTACCAAATTTACTAGATTGCAATTTCTTGAACTAATTAATTGCAGGCAGCTTCAGGAAATTCCAAGGCTTCCACAATCTATAGTAAAACTGGAAGCACGGGGGTGCCCTTCGTTGGATCTACAATCATCACGGAGATTATTAGACCAGGTCTCTTTCTATCTCTCAACTATTGTTACTTTTCTCAATTACGTATGAGATTTTCTAAATTTCAATTTCTTGTATTGTATTTGCCAATGCAAGCAGTGTGGGGAATTTCTAGGGATTTTACCAAGAAGCAATGTATTCTTTGACCATGATTTTGGAATTATAATACCAGGAGATAAGACTCCAATGTGGTTCAAATCGAACGATCATCACAGTGTTGGAAATTCCATATCATTCAGGGTTGGACCCGAAATTCCAAAATTTGGTGTCTTTATTGCTTTTCAATCGATGAAGCCATATAGATTTGTAAAGTGTAATGTGAAGGTTCTCATCAATGGTGAGGCAGAAGACGACAGTAACGACAGAAGTGGCTTTTATCCATTCACGGATTATCTGTATGATCATCATCTGTGGTTTATTTGTGTATCTCGTGGGTTATATTATGAATCACATCCATCTGGAGTGAATCACATTGAAGTTGTATGTGAAGTTAATGATAATCCTGATCGTAAACTAATACCAGCAGATGATAACACTGACTGCATAAAATGGATGGGGGTCCATGTAGAATGCATTTGTTGTTGTCCAGGGTCGCCCATTAGACAGCGGAGACGGGTCTCTCCTCCAATGGATCTAACATATTTGGGATTTACAGATGGATTTGATTTGGGTTCATCTTCAATGACCCAGATTTTGCCACTGGTTTCCTCCACTTCTTATTGTTCAGATTTAAATCATGGGGTTTCCAACAGTGGAGGACATTCCAGGCGTGCCAGAATCCGACTGCGACGGAAAATAAGAATTCGACTCCGTCGGAAAAGCCTAGCAGAAAGCAGAGCTCTCCTCCAACCCCTTCCATGTGGCAAGACTGGGCTAAAGATGAAGCTTCTCTTAACACTTGCTATCTTTGTCATCCTTATTCAATCTCTTCTTCTTCTTCTTCTTCTTCTTCATTTTGCAAACAACACATAATTATGATTTAAGAGAAGAGAATATCCTTGAAGACACTGCCACCTATCTCTACTAAGGTATGCCTCCTACAGTTACATATATAGGTGCCTCTCTCTCTCTCTCTCTCTCTCTCTCATTGGGAAATCATGAATTTAATTGTAATTATAAATTATAAAATAAGTATTAATTTCTTTTATTCATTTATTGTAATGCAGTTACCTGGACTTGCTGCTGTTGAGGTAATTAGAGGCCCCAAGAATCCCTTCCACCTTGTAATGTTTTTTGCTTAGCTTAGTATCAATCAAGTGCCAAGTAAGGTTACCTTCAATGTTTGGGAATAGCTCAATACCTCTGTTGTTCATAGTAAGGCCCGATTTCTCCCTTTCTTGGTTTTATTTTTGGGTTATGTACCATATCCTTACATATTCAATTTGGCTTTTGTTTTTCATGTTCCATTTTTTTTTTTTATTGCTTTCGTGAATGCATATATTAATATAGAAATGTACTAGAATCTATATGACGGTTTTTATAACATATATTTGCTATGTATGCTGAATCTATATATTATTACTTTCTGACTGAAAAATGAAATGCTTGAGTTCAATTTGAATGAAGATTCAAGATGATATTAATGTTATATGTAGAAGTCGGGTGAGCTATAAATCAACTTGAAGGAATAGACTTTATAAGATTCTTGTTAATTACAATCTTCAGGTTTTGATATATGAACGTGGAGAGAAGGAATAGAGAATCATTGTATTATGTTGCAAAGAAAGCTATCCTGATTTCATTTACCATTATTATTATTATTATTCTTTTTTACAAGAGTTGGTGACTTTAGTGCTGTATTGCTTAATTTCCTTAAATGTTTGATTTCATTTAAGAAATAATTGCATTGTCCCTTCTAATTAAAGAATAATAGATAATGCATTGAGCCATGTTATGAGTAGTACGTAGTGACATTAATTCATATTTAGAAGAAAATGCTGAACTTTGCAGTTCTGCTGAAAATCAGCTTGAACTAGATTTCCTAAAGAGAAGTAGTTGAAATTGATATTGCATTCATATATTATTCCTAACATTCCCTTATTTTGTTTTCTTGATCAGGGAAACATTCCACATGAGATAGGCTATTTAAGTGATTAAGCTGAAATGTTATGTGTCTTATGCAGGAGCTACCTTGCGAGTAGGAATCATTAAGTGGTATATAGCATGCATTAAGTGGTTATGTATGAAGGGTAAAAATTTTTTACAGGTCATATGCAAACTTGCTTGGTCTATAGTGGTTTCTTATGTTTGGCTTCAAAGAAATGCTCCCGTATTCAACGGCAATGTCAAATCTAAGGTGATTATTCTCCTTATGATTAGAAGAGACATTAAGGCCTAGGTTGAATTTGTGAAGAGGGAAAATTTTGTTACCAAATAGTCTTCTATTAATTGGGGTGAATTTCTCTATTTTTGATGATAGCCACAATTGTAGGGTTCTTGTTTGATTATTTGCAAGTTCAGTTTTAGTTGCTATTTAGTTTGATGCTTGCTCTATTTGTTATGCTATTTGTATGGTTTGTTACCTGAATACATTCATTCATTCATAAAAAATTATGCCTATCTATAATTCTAGTTAACCTTTTTTGCTTACTTCTTTTCTAATGCCGAACAAACTACAATGAAAGTGTGCATCCAAACATGAATTGCTTGCAGACAAACTATTAATCTTCTAACTAATTCGTATAAAGAACATTTTTTTATTGATTCCATTGCTCCTCCTATGCACTATTCTTCTCCATATTTTTATCTTTTCTAATTTAGTTTTATTGTTGAGAACTTCTAGATTTGGATAGAATGTGTAAGAAAATGTAATTTTTGAGAAATGGCCTGCAACAATTTAGGTCCATATCCTTTGCAAGTTAAAAACCAGATGTGATTAAGATTTTTATGTTCTGTACAATTTTTTGTTTTTTATTTTTCAATTTGTATCATTTTTTTCTATGTATCCTATTTTTATGATATAAAATTTAATGTTAAATAGATTTATTAGATGTTTCAGGTTCAATTCTTAGAGACCACAATACCTTA
>NW_022154851.1:0-46818 GCF_001633185.2 Quercus lobata
CTATTGGCAATTATCACAGCTTTCCCGCCACAAAAAATAAAAATTATATTAGAACAACTTTTAATGTTAAGAGAAAAAGATCAGGTAGGTTAAGGTGTATATGTTAACCTGTCTTAACCATGATATTCAGTGCCAAAGAACATGATCTATAATAAATAGTTCTACAATACCAACTATGATCTTCTTTGGACCACCGTGCTCCCAAGCCCATATGAACCTTTTTTCCCAAAAATATGATAATGGTAAATGATTTTCATTCATCAAAGCTTTCTGGCCAGAAAAGGAAAAGCATGTAATATTATTACAAGAGACAGGGTTTCGTTCTTTTGGCAGAGAAACCAAAAAAAAAAACAATGAAATTTGTATGAGGGTACATTTTAGGATTGGTTTGTTTCAGTTTAAAATGTTAACTATTCTCGCCTCCAACTTTTCATCCAAAACAGTATTTATATATATATATATATATTTAAAAGAAAAATAAACCAATGAAAATAAACTTAGGATTGATAGCATGGTGAAACGATACCAGATAATAGATGCCACATTCCCATCCTTTTTGTCTTCAAGTTATAAGTTGATGCAAGAGAAAGTTATTTTATGGTGTATAAGACTCATGTAAAATTAATATATGGCCCTTACACTTTGGTGTATAAGACTCATGTGAAACTAATATATGGCCCTTACAATTGTAGGACCTACATATTAATCTCATATAAGTTGTATACACCGAAAATATACAAGATTTTTCTTAATGAAAATATTTGCCATACTAATTATGTAACTCCAGCACTAATAGGAAAAAATATATATATATATATATATATATGTATATATATATATATATATATATATCCATTCGAGGTGGGGCAGTGTGGACAAAATTTGCCAACCCTCTAGTACCCTCTTCGAGAAAAAAAAATCTATATTGATTAGAAGACAATCGATGGAGCATTTTATTTTATTTTATATTATATATATTTTTAAAAATTTAATTAAAATTTGGGTGAGGAGGGGGGAGAAAGTTGAAATATGAATGAGCACGTGGGTTGAGATGATTTAGACATAATATACGGGCCACTCGTTTGCAAAAACTATAAAGTTTACTAACTTTGGAGACTGTACATCTTATCTTTTACGGTAAAGTGGATGAAAAAGATACAATATATAGTAATAGCTTTTAAAAATAGTTTGGTGAGTTTAGCAGTAATTATTTCCCTCCTCTCATTCTCATCATATTGCCTGGAAATGAGCGTTCTTTTTGTACTGTTTTACTTTATATAAATGTCCTCAACAGTGACTGCATGCCTACGTCATAAAATTTATAAATGATGTCATTATTAATATTCTGCATGGCTTGCATTTTATTTATTCTATTCTTCAAAATATATAACAGTTTAATCAAGGGAGCAAAGGCTACAAGAATTTAGGACTTTCAATATATAGATCACTTACTCAATAAACTTCAGGTCTATTTTTACAAAACATTTTATTAAAAAGCTTCCGTCCAAACTTAATTAATTATATAACACTTTTTTAGAACTCGGGTATAAAAAATGTATTATATAACTAAATAAGTTTTGACAAAAACTTTTCAATAATTTTTCTTTCCGTAAAAATAGAATATTTGGCAAAAAAAGAAGAAGAAGAGGCCCTAAATTACATATTAGAACACCTTTTGAAATTCTTTGAAGAATTAAAGAAATCCCGCAATGTAAATCTATATACGAAATAAGAAATACTTCTTATCTATAGTAAATTAATCACTGGTTCTTTCTTTTTGATGGGCAAATCAATGTCACTTGTTAAATGCAACGTGCAAAGGAAATAGCATAGATGACATTAATGTTAAATTGCTAATGTAAGTTTGCATCCACTTGTAATAACAAGTGATCTATTGTTTGGCATCAAGTGTTTACACAACAAAAACAGGAAATGGTTCCCTATATGGTAGGTAATAAGATGAGCCAATTATTCCATTTGTCGGCTAATTTAAGGCTAGCTACATGTTCATTGTTTTTCTCGTGACTGTGACAACTTGTAGCCCCAAGATTACTGTAGTATAAGCCAATTGCAAGCCTAATTTGTCTTCTACCTCTGTACCTTGGCTTATCGTACGTAGTTTATAAGTACAATGGCCCTTCTCATGGAAACAACTTGCTGCCCTATTGATAGGGATGAGCGTGAGGCTTAGGTGTGGCCCTCATAACTACATAGTTACATCCCTTTCTTAATTAATAAAACAACAAGGTACCATGACCTTGTGTTCTCATTTTCCAAGCTTTTGTGTTTGCTTTTGCTTGCCTTTAACCCTAAATTTCTCACCTTTCTATCTCAATAGTTGGGTGTTTGGCGCACTTATATTTACTTCATGAAAAAATTTAGCTTCAAAGCAGTTTAAAACTATCTTCCCTTCATTTACTATGTGATAATTGAAAAAATCATTGATCAATGTATAATTTTAGTCACATTAGTTGGTTAAAACAAATAACTCTAAACTAGTTTGGAACTAAACTTTATTCTCTACTTAAAGGTGAAACAAAAAGTGATTTTAAGCGTATAAGTTTACCAAACCAACAATCAGTGTGAACAAAAAAAGCAACATGTCCGTGTCGGTGTTCTTTGCATAATTAACTTGGTAACCCATTTAGATAACTTTGTTCAAGGAAATACCCTAAGAAAAGGGCAAAGTTTAATGATGGTAAAGTTTGGACGTCTTGAAAGCTGTGGCCACGTGCAAATGCCGTGTGCATGACTTGCATGGACCTTGAAATCATGTTTTAAGAGTAAACCTTTCTTTTCTTTTTCTCTTTTTTTTATGTTTAAACCCATGATTTTAAAGGTCGATGAACTATCTCAATCTATGCTACGGATAACCAGGATTCAAAACAATGAAATGTACTTATAATTAACGTCAAAGCACTCGTACCCTTTGAATGGGTCTCATGATCATATAAATATTAAGCAATTTCACAAAGAAAAGACCACTTTTTGAGGATGAATATATGCCTCTTTTCTGACCATGACCAAGCATCGGAATCCTTTCTTTGCAATTATGCCATTTGTTTCAAAATTTTTTTTTTTTTTTTGACGTTCAACATGGCATCTTTCATTACCAATGAAGCATAGTTTTTTCCATGTGTAGTTTTATGGTCTTACAACAATTGGGTCTCTTCTCCTCCAAGTAGTCAAGGGGGCTCTGCGGAATTTAGGCTTTAAAGTTTAATGAGTATAAACATGTCATATCCATTGGTCATCATAATTATTTTGACTGATACTGATACATCGAAAATACAGATTACTAATACTTTAGGCTTACTTTCTGAAAATAGGGCTTTTTATTATGGTCGGTTGCAAAAGTATAGCTTTATTGTTTAACATATATTATTATATGTATGACTCTTGGGGTGACTAATTGAATACTTATCCTCTTCCAACCTCCTACTTTTGGACTCTAAAAAGCAAACAGGACCCATATGTATAATGTATTAGTTTTTCCTTATAATCAATATCTACCATAATTGAGGAACTAATAGACACTAGACCTTATGGTTAGGTATCTTCTTTTTTTTATTCATTATTATTTATTATAATTTTAGATACTAAAGCAATTCAAACTTATAGTATTCCCTTCATAATGATTGGTTTTTATCATCAGGTCAATACACTAAAAACTATTTTTGGTGTAAACTGGAATTGAATTCTAGAATTTTTATTTGACGATAAAAATTTTATTAGTTGAGTTAACTGAAATCCACTTATAAATTAGGTACTTAGTTGCTGTTTGATTCTGTCATTTGGGTTCAAATCATCTTCTCTTACTTGTAAGCTGAAAAGGAATAGACACCGGTTAGTCAAGATTAACATAAATTTGCTGAAGACATGAGCACAGGTTTGATCTACATCAGATTGACAAGCAGCCCCTACAAAGACGTGTGGTGTGAGTGCAATAGACAAGAAAGCAGTTGAAACTTCTATGATGCTCACAAGTCACAACCTAAAAAAAAAGGGGGGGCTACTTGGATTAGGGAACCATTGACTCAAGGATCACGAGCTGTCGAAGAAGAGTACAAATCTAAGTGACCACAAATTGTAGGCTGATTTGTACGTAATAGTGTGTAGACTAATAGCTACTAGTCTTCATTTCCAAGAAATTCAGATAAATTGATTCTTTGTTGATAGATACTACCAAACATAGTTTTGAAAGAATGGGGGAAAACCCATACTCCAAAAACATACAAGACAACTTAGCACTTAGTGAGTGATAACATATAAATTAATTTATATATTGGTAACTAGGATGTCTTTTAAGAAATGGACAACTCTTGCAATGTACTATAAGATATGATAAAGATTCAACAGTGAATATTTGGCATGGCCTTCACATGCACCCCACTGAACAAGGAATTTTCCAAAAATAATAGGGAGAAACAATATTTACTGTTTGTAAGAGAATCAGTTTAAGCAGGAGATGTCTATTTTATAAAACAATCATTTTGAAGGATAACAATTAATGTCGTCAACTACAGTCCATCCGCCTGAGTGAAAGGGTTTGCAATCTCATCATTGACATCAGTTAGGGAAACAAGCACCAGAGCAGTGCCCCTACACACCTGCAATGACAAACACATCACAGAAAATGACAGTACTCCCTAACAAAAATAAGCAATTTCTTGTTCATAAACATGACACTCCTATGTTCGTTTGCTTGCAAAATGATAGGGCCACAAAGGATCATAAAGGGAGTTTTGAGGAGCTCTGATCCTAATATATAATGAAAAAGAAAGAAACAGAACAATAACTATACAAAAACAGTAATCCAAACGTGAACAATATTGCATTTTTCATCAAAATGGTGGCCTACTAACCCCAACAGGCCATATTTTAGGTTCTCCTAACAATCCTCATAATCATCTTCTTATCTCCACCCTTTTTTTATCTTGGCAAGTTTCAAGCTCAAGATTTACACAGTGTTTATTGCACACATTGTGTCCTTACACACTGCCCAAGACAACATAAATCATGACTTTAAGTTAGGTTTTAAGAGTTGAAAATGTGACTTAGAGTCATGTTTTCAGTTATATTTTGACAGTGTGTAAATGCACACGTGTGCAACAAAATTTTCCCTTACACAAACTTCACCCTATCCCTTTATGACCGGAACTACACCCAGGAGATGGCAATTTCCTTTAGATCCGATTCTCATGTGTCGAACCATGCATGTGATTAGATCTGCAATTTGGACTCATTGTCCAAAACTTCATTCTCCTCTTTTTTTTTTTTTTTTGAATAAAAATTCTTATCCTAGCATTATATGTGTATGCAACTTCAAAATGAATCAAGCTCTGCCGAGGTCTCCATTTTATGAAGAGGGTATTAGGCTAAATAGTTGACACTGGAACTGGGCATGTCTTTTATATCTATGTGACGGATTAAGAACAAAATGCTGTAGTTGAATGTGGTTACAGTCATTTTATTACACCCTTGGATGTTTTTAGACAAGTGCAAGGGAATTTCCACATAGAGAATTTAGAAGTTTCTGCAATATTTTCTTGAGAACATTAAGTCAAAAGCAAACACACTATTAGACCAAGGCATCTAGTTTGATCAATAGTACCTTCAAAGGATCTTTGGGATCAGCAGTACATAAACAGTGAAATTGATCATTCATCAAGCAGCTAATTAGAAGTGCACTAATAGTCTGTAGGAAAATAGTCAGCTAAAAAATTGTGTAAAAAAAATGATGGCGTCAAATAAGAAAATTTTTTTTGAGATAGTTTTAACTAATGACGTTCGTTCTTGATAATAGCTCTTTATTACTAGACTAAGATACCAATCGGTTTTTCGTGTCGGCGGAGATTGAACTCTAGATTTCTTATTCAACCATTAGAGACTTTACCTGTTGAGTTAACTAGATCCCATAATAAGAGTGAATAGACAAATTAGGACCAAAGTGGACCAAATAGGACAAATGTGGACTAAATAGGGCCAAAGTGGACAAAATGGACTGAAAAGAACCAAAGTGAACAAAATGGACTGAATGGGACCTAAGTGGACTGAATGGCCCGAATAGGACTGAAGTGGATTAAAGTGGATAGAATGGACTATATAGTACTAATGAAGACCAAATAGAACCAAATTGGACCGAATAGAACCAAAGTTGACAGAATGGACTAAATAGAACCAATGTGTACCAAATAGAACTTTAGTGGATGGAATGGACTATATTGGTCCAAATAGGAACAAATTGGACCGAATAGAACCAATGTGGACCAAATAAGAATTTTGAATATTTATCATTTTTATTGCATCTTTATGGCTCATATTTCTAATTTTTAATGTCTATTTTCTTTGTATTTTTTAACTCAAAACTAAAGAGTTTAGCCCAAATATAATAAAATTCCATACTTTTCAACATAAAAATTAAGAAAAAAAATTAAAATTTTGAGCTAAACTTGAAAAGACAGCCTACAAAAAGAATCAATTTAAGACCTAATTAATCTAAAATGGACTAAAGAGGACCAAAATTGACCGAGTGGACCAACTTGGATTGAAGTAGACCTAATTGGAATGAATGGGACTGAAGTAGACCTAATTGGACCGAATAGAAATTTTTTAGGGAGAACAAATTATCTTCAAAAAATTTTAGAAAAAAAATTATTCATCTTATTACAATACAAAATAATTGTTTATTTCCATGCATCACGTAGGTCCGTGACTAGTTATAGATAATTCCCTCTGCCAAAGATAGGCTCAAGAATTTTTACATTGTCACAACTTTAGATACAGAATGATGACTAAAATGGAAATGGGTTTGGCCCTTTAGTCACTAAAACAATTCTACAACATTAATTTATATGTTTTTGTCTGATCAAGAGAGAGTGGACATGGCGTGAAATCTAAGCAACAAGGCTGCAACATCAGTATTACTTCCAGTGTAAAGCTTTTAAGCAGTGAATAAACAACACACAAAATATTATGCTTCAATTACATTTTCTGAATTAAACAAACTAATTTTTTCTTCTTCTCTTAAAAAAAGCCACCTTTTGATCTAATGTTATGAAATGCCAAACCTTGCACACCATTATACTAAGAAGCATGGATACTTCAAAATAATTTTTCTTTTTTTTTAATCATATCAGACATTTACCGAAAACTGGGAGCTGGGATACGTATAAGATAAGGTATTCATAAATTAAAAATTTTATTTTTATTATAGATACAGCTCATGTATGGCTTGATGCTGCACTGATATTGCATAGATACGGCACAGAAAACTTTGAAGTTAAAGGACTCTGCCAAGGATATAGCAGGATCAAGTGAAGGATCTGGTAACACAGTATACATATGCATACAAAGGTATGTTTGTATGAGCTTTTCAAGGTCTGTGACCTGTAAATTTAAATAACATTTGTTAGTAGACACTAGACAGTAGATATTTTCTTTACTTTGTCACCGCTTTTTTGGCCACCTTGAATAATATAGCTCTAGTTGCTATTATATAATTGGAGTTTATACGCCTTTACATAATTTAGACATGGCAGAATCTGAGTGTAGATAACAGAGGTTCTGCTGCACGTTTCAGCAGGCAAACACAGTGGAAAACTGAAAATAATGTGCAAAGAAGTTTATACTTCTCAAGAATTCTATAGCTTCATCTAGGACAAGGTTCAGCAACTGGTCATAACCTTTTAAGGTCCCTGTGGCAGTAACAATAAATAAATAGCTCAATCAGGTCACTCTAATTATGAAATCGAGGTCAAAATGAGAACGAAAAGTACATAACCATCACATAACTGCATAAAAAGTCCATGAAATATACTAGATTGAAGAATGCTTAATTAAACAAAAATGCAACAGTTTTTCAGTATGCATTAATTGTTGCATGACAGGGCTAACAACATTATTGAGGGTTAAAGCATGGAAATGGAACAGAAGAGTTATGTTCAAATTGGTTTATAGAAGCTTGTGAAATAGCAATAATAATAGCTTGAATAAAAAAATAATGTTTGATCCATAGTTTTACATAGAACATAGGAGTGGAATTGGAAACAGAAGTATCATACAAAATTATGCCAATGCTTTCAATGTATATTATATAAGTTTAATTATTTATATTATCTAAAGATCTCAAAAAATTTATGTCTTAGGTCATCAACAACCTCACTCCATACAATATAAATTTGTTAATACCAATTGATCTGATCACTTATTGTTTCCCTCAGCTTTGGGACCATCTAAGGAGGAGCATTTTACCTTGAAAACAGATAGTAAGATCATGATGAGCCCCTAATATAGGCTATTCATTTAGCTTTTTAGCTTATTTGCTTATGTACAACTTTTTAAAACTCACATTTTTAATACACAACTATACTTTAAGCAAAAAGCAACATCCAAGCACACTCCCAAGTAAAATGCATGCTGTCTGCAACTCATAAATGCAAATGTCAAATTTTCCCTGATAAATACATTATGTAGATATGTGTGGTAGCACCTGAACAATATTTTCCTGCATGAAAATCCAATTTTACAGAATCTACCCAAAAAAAATAACCTCTTGAAGACAACACTCTACATTGATAATAATTTTTCCAACACACAAAGTTAATTGTGATTTCACCTATTCTTCCATTGACTGGAACACAAACTCTATGTTTTACTAGCATTAGAATCTATTGAAGACAACACTCTATATTTCATAAGGTCCATATTGATTTTTAGAAACCCAACAAGCATTAGGGGTTATCAATTTTCTTTTTCCTGATAATAAGTATAGTAGGGGTAACAAATGCATGGCCAGCGCATTGGTTTCTTCTCTAACATTATGAAGTTGTGATACTGATGAATATTAAAATATACCAAATCTTGAGATTCCTGTTTAGAAGGAGAATGCATTGAACCCAATTTTATGAAATTAAAAAAATATATTTTCAGCCTCAATCTAATTTCAAAACTAGTAAAAGAACAAATAAAATCATTCAAATTGGAAAATCTGACAGTAATAACTTAAAGAGATACAGTTAATCATAATCTGGATTATAACTACAGATTGAAAACTTGAAACTGCACATATACAGTTTTTTTTTTTTTTTGGTTGATAAGATGCACATATACAGTCTAAATGAGCATGTTTAACAAGATAATGAAGAAATAAAACCCTACCATACTATTTATTCTTTCACGAATAGAAAAAATCAAATAAGTAGTCAATGAAAAACCTGTAACCACAAACCCATTTAAAATAAGAAACGAAATGAAAATCAGAAAAGGGTTTTGTAGAGAGTGGAAGAGTAGAAGAAGGTATGGGAAGGTTTGGCGGTTAAACACGAGTGAGGACTTATTTTTGTGTTTTCTTTTTTAGGATTTTTAATTTGATATTATTAAATGATTTACATACTATAAATGGCGATAATAAGGATAAACTACATATTTGATCTCTATCATTGACACTATCTTTCAATGTGGTCTCTAAACTTTTATTGTGTTAATTTGATCCTTAATATTTCAGTGCCGTGTAAATTTAGTTCAAGCCGTTATCTCTTTGATGGAAAATACTGAATTGGCAAATGGCAAAAAAAAGTTTATTGCTACATCAACGGAAACTAATTTTTTAGTTTGGCCGTTAGCCATGTTAGCAATTTTCATCCAAGATATAATGGTAGAGACTAAATTGACATGATAATAAAAGGATAGAGACTAAATTGACACAATTGAAATGTTAGAGACCAAATTGAAGTATGGTGTAAAAGATAGAGATCAAATACGTAGTTTACCCTAATAATAAATATTTATTCTATACTATTATTTAAGGTGTTTCTCCGGTTTGGACTTCTACTAGACTTCAATTTTTTGATACCCAAAATGCTCTCAAAACCAATTTACGAACAAATGGTTTTTCCTTCAAAAAAAAAAAATTACCTATAGTTTTTTTTTTTGAACATATCTACTCTAATGTTTTCACTAATTTTATACTCCCAAAACTAGTAGTTATTTCATTTTATATATCTCTCAATCTTTATCATATTTTCTAGTTCTTCTTAGAATCCTATAAAATCAAATACATTCCTACACATCTATTTCCAAGTTCCCACTAATTTCAAATGAAGACAATCACTCAATCTCAATTAAGAAGGTATGAATATACCATTTGTTTTTAATAAATTTCATTATATTGCTTTCTCTTTTCTATTGTCTTTCTTTTTCTAATTGCTAAAAAAAAAAAAAAAAAAAAAAAAAAAAAACACCTCTAGGAGCATTCAAAATAGTGATCCTAAAAATTTTAGCTTTTAGCACTTCAAAAACCTACTTTATCTATTTTACCATCTCACTTTACAATACATCCAATATCAAAGGTTTTATATTTTTACCACTTCATTTAAAATAATATAAACAACTCATTAAAATAATACTAGGCAAAAAAATTAATGAATTTTGTAGGGAAAAAGTAATGAATAATTTCATTCCAAATTATATAGATTTGATAAATTTCAAATTAAAATGTTACCAAAAATGGTAACCTTGGGAGATTTAAAAAATATAGTGGTTGAGAATTTGAAAAATATAGTTGCTAGAAATGAATAAATGAAAAAAATTTACAAAAGAAAAAAAAAAAACCTTGTACTTGATTTCTTGAAAGTAACGTATCATACAAAAAGAAAAAGAAAAAAAAATGATATAGATAAATCACTTCAAAGTCCACACTCTAAATACTAATTACTTTTTTTAATATTTATAATCCATTTAATAATAAAAAATTTATAAAAGAAAAAAAAAGTGAAAAAAATACCCTGTACTTGATTTCTTGAAAGTAAAGTACCGTACAAAAAGAAAAAAGAAAAAGAAAAGATAAAAATAAATCACTCCACAGTTTACAATCTAAATACTAATTACTATTTTAAATGTTTATAATCCACTCAATAATATAAAATTTACAAAAGAAAAAAAAAATTTACCCAGTACTTGATTTCTTGAAAGTAAAGTACTATACAAAATTGTAAGCAAATTGTAGTAATATCTGCAATTCTAATAAAATTTTAGTAAAAGTGGAAGCATGTGCTATGTTAAAATTTATGGACATAACAAAATTGCACAATAATTTGTTATATAAAAGTTTTGCAAAATAATATTTCACCCTTATTTTTAAGTTGTAATGGTCTGACACTAAAAATATGTAAACACAAAATATTTTAGCCGTAATATAATGATTTTTTTAAAAATAATAGCTCAATTGGTTAGTTCTCAAGTAAGATCAGTTTGGCTTTTCCTTAAGTGGTAGTTATCCTTGTAATATACAGTTTCCCTTCTCTGTGAGAAGGAAGGTTGGTCCGCTAGTAGCATTGTTTACATAGAGAAGTAGTTTGTTTCGAATTGTACTTAGTTTATTTTTGTGCATCGATATTTATTTTTTAACTGTCCAATGTTGGAGTTATCTAATCGGTGGAAGAAATTAACATTGTCTACATCTGAGGATAATCCTGTTGCTTTGAGACCGGATAGAAAAAAGAGGGAGTTTGTACTAGCAGGAAAATTTTTTACTCGTAGAACTCTCAATGTTGAGGTAGTTGCGAAGACTTTCAGACCTTTATGGCGCACAAAAGGAGATTTTAACATCTCTGTTGGTGGGGAAAATATTCTCTTGTTTGCCTTTGAATTGGAAGTGGATGCTGAAAGAGTTTTTCAAGGCGAACCTTGGGCTTTTGACATACATCTTGTTATCTTTGAAAGATATGATGGATATTCTTCTCTTCACACGTTGGGTTTCAAAGTGACAGCCTTTTGGGTGCAAATTCATAATTTACCTTTTCCTGTCCAAACTGTTAAGACTGCTTTCAATATTGGCGAGACCATTGGTCCTGTTATAAAACCGAAAGATTTAAGTGAAATGTTGGGTGCTAATTTCTTGAGGGTAAGGATGATTGTCAATGTCTCTAAGCCTTTGTGTAGGGGAAGGAAAATTTCTTGGGATACAGAGTGTGAAGGTTGGGCTGCCTTCATGTGTGAGGTGGATTCTTTGGAGGCTATCCGGGCTGAAGAGTTTAATATGGGCTGGATTTCTAATTCTAATGAAAAGAAAACAGCACGCGGGAGGCCAAAAAAATCTTCACAGGATGTCTTACTTCAGGCTGCTTCAAGTGTTGTATCTCCAAAAAGCTCTCCTATGCCTACCTGTGAACAGAAGAGAACCTAGAAACGCATTGTGAATAAAACTTTAAGTCCTACAGAGACTAAACCTGTGAGTTTTGACCTTGGGGAGAAGAGAAAACTTGCTGAAACAAAGAGTGAGGAATATCACTCTAATGCAGCAGAGAAAAAGAAGAAAAGTGAGGTATGTTCAACTACTTTAACGGCGGAGGTTGCTCAGCATCCCCGTCGAGCACCTATGAAGCATGGGTGCATTTTGAGACTCAGGTGTGGGTGCGGGTGCGGGACTCGGCAATTTTTGAAAAAGGTGGGTGCGGGTGTGGCGGGACTCAGCAATTAAAAAATTAATAAAAATATTTTTATTTATATTTTCTATTTATTTTTACTATTAAAATATTCTTAAAAAACACATTAGATTCACAAAACAAAGAAAGAAGAAGGCAAAAAACACAAAACAAAAAAGAAAATACAAAACAAAAAAGAAATGTCCTACCCTTTCATCTAATCATGCCATATCAGATCATGCACTGTACCCATCTCAACCAACACGTGTACATCAAGGTAAAATGACCAAAACAGCCACATGACTTTGGGTGCAACTAGGGGTCCAATAGAATACAAAGCAAAGGGCATTTTGGGGTAATCAAAGTCTTTTTATATTGCAACTCTTTGTCACCGGCCAATAGAGTAGCATTTGTGTTGTGTTGTTGTGGAGACGCCGAGATGGAGAGCAGAGACAGAGAGGCAGAGAGTGATTCAGTGACGTTGAGCACACACATGCCGTAGAGAGCACAGAGAAGAGAGACGAGTGACGGAGTGAGAGAGAGTGTTTGAATTTCAGCTTGAATCGGCTGTTTCGGCTTGAACCGGCCATTTCGACGATTTCTCCGGTTTCAGCCTATACGGCCTGAGTCGGCGCGAATTAGCCCGATTCAGTGCAAATCGGGCCGAGTCTCAGTCGTGTCGATGCGAGTCGACGAAAAAAAAGAAGAAACCATGTGGTAGACGCGGCCTAATGCGCGGTCAGCGGCGTCCCTCGTGCGACGTCGGGTCGCGCCGCATCGAACACGGGTGCGGCGCCTTTGGAGCCGCGTCCGTGCATCCCAGCCAAGCATGATGAGTCATTAAGTTGGAACTGTTGGGGGCTTGGGAACCTTCGAACAGTTAATGCCTTGGCAAAGGTGGTTAATAAAGAAGAGCCCATCATTGTTTTCCTTATGGAGACAAAGTTGAAAAAAGATTGGATAGAATTGATTAAAGAAAAATGTAAAATGAAAAATTGTTTTGTAGTCCCTAGTATTGGGAATAGTGGTGGTCTTATTTTATTGTGGAAAGAAGAATTAAGGGTGGATATTCAGACTTTCTCTCAAAATCATATTGATGCTTGGGTGGATGGAGGGGAAATTGGTTGGTGGTATTTTACAAGATTTTATGGTCATCCGGATACAGCTAGAAGGCATGAATCTTGGGCGAAATTGAAGCATTTGAAATGTTCGTCTTCATTACCTTGGCTGGTTATTGGTGATTTTAATGAGATTATAGGTCTTTTCGAAAAGGAGGGTGGTAGTATTCGTCCAAGAAAGTAGATGGAGGATTTTGTTTCTACTATTAATTATTGTGGATTGTGTGATTTGGGTTTTATTGGGTCTAAGTTCATTTGGCTCTATCAAACAACTAGTGGAGTTCAAATTAGAGAAAGATTGGATAGGGTTTTGGCTACATTAGAATGGATGTCTCTTTTTCCTACGACCAAGCTTCATCATTTGTCTTCTTCGGTTTTGGATCACTCTCCATTGTCCCTTCATTTGTCTCAAAGAAGGAAGAAAAGAAGACATAGAAATTTTTTCAGATTTGAATCAATGTGACTGAAGGATTTGAGATGTGAATAGGTTGTCAAGGAAGCATGGAAGCATGGTCAGATGGTTGGATCAAAGTGGGTTCTTCAAGAATGTTTAGAACGATGTAAGGCAGATTTATGTGCGTGGAATGCTACTGAATTTGGTCATGTGGGAAGGAATATTATGGAGCTTCAAACAAAATTGGAATGGCTAGAAGTGCAACCCGGGTCCAAGGAAATAATGGAAGCATTGAGGCATACTCGAACTATTGGTTGGATAGAGAGGATGACATGTGGAGACAAAGATCAAGGATTGATTGGTTTCAAAATGGAGATAGAAATACAAGCTTCTTTCATGCTAAGGCCTCGGCTAGACAAAGAAAGAATTTCATGAATGGGTTGTTAGATGAAGATGGGGTTTGGTAAGTTGATGAGGATAAAATGGGAGAGATAGCAATTGGATACTTTGGGGATCTCTTCTCTACTAGTAATCCGGTGGATTTTTTTGATTTGCTCTTGGCCATGCAACCTAAAGTGACCTAAGCAATGAATGAGTGGCTAGTTCGACCTTTTATGGAGAGTGAAGTGAAAGGAGCCTTGAAACAAATGTACCCACTAAAGGCACCGGGACCTGATAGGATGCCTCCTTTTTTCTTCCAACATTTTTGGAGTACTAGTAGCATGGTGGTCACCAAAACAGTACTTGATTTTCTTAACTTTGGAATTTCTCCACCAAATTTTAATGACACTCACATTACTCTTATCCCAAATATAAAAGAGCCTAAGAAGATAACTTATTATAGGCCTATTAGTTTATGTAATATTGTGTATAAGATTGCTTCCAAAGCTATTGCTAATAGGTTGAAACGAATCTTACCTTCAATTATTGGTGATACATAGAGTGCTTTTGTCCATGGAAGGTTGATTACTAATAATGTTTTGGTGGCTTTTGAAACAATGCACCATATTAGTTAGAAAAAGGGGGGTAAGGTAGGGGAAATGACTCTTAAATTAGATATAAGTAAAGCTTATGATAGGGTTGAGTGGGTATGGTTAGAAAAGGTTATGGAGAAATTGGGCTTTGCGGGTAGGATAAGAGCTTTGATCATGAGATGTATCTCTTTAGTAACTTATTCAATTAAAATTAATGGGATACCAAGGGGGCACATTATTCCATCTAAGGGGATCCGTCAAGGAGACCCTTTATCACCTTATCTATTTCTTTTGTGTGCAGAAGGTTTATCAGCTTTGATTCAATTAGCTATGGGATAGTGGTCAAATGGAGGGTGTGAAAATTTGTAGAGGTGGTCCAAGATTGTCTCATTTGTTTTTTGCAGATGATAGTTTGATTTTTTGCAAGGCGACGTTAACGGAGTGTGATGAACTACAAAGATTGCTTGCTATGTATGAGAAGGCTTCCGGCCAACAACTAAACCGTGCAAAAACATCGTTGTTCTTTAGTAGTAACACTTTAAGAGATGTTCAAGAGGAGATAAAGAATCGGTTTGGTGCCCAAATAATTAAGCAACATGAGAAGTATCTTGGCTTGCCTTCATTGGTGGGGAAAAATAAAAGAACTACCTTCAATGCTATCAAGGAGAAATTGGGGAAAGTTTTGGCGGGTTGGAAAGAGAAATTACTTTCAAAGGCGGGGAAAGAAGTTCTAATCAAAGCAGTGGCTCAAGCAATTCCGACCTATACTATGAGTTGTTTCAAATTTCCAGACTTGCTTTGTGATGAACTAATGGGAATGATTCGAAATTTTTGGTGGGGACAACGGAAAGGAAAATTACATGGCTTAATTGGGAGAAAATGTGTGAGCCTAAGTGTGTTGGAGGAATGGGTTTCAAAAATTTAAAATTATTCAACAAGGCTTTGTTTGCAAAACAGGGTTGGTATCTTCAAATGGGTGGTGATTCTCTTGTGTACAAGGTCCTTAAGGCTAAATATTTCCCAACAACTAATTTTATTCATGCTTCCATTGGACATAATCGTTCTTTTGCATGGAGGAGTCTAATCTTTGCCCAAAGCCTAATTATTGAAGGTATGCAATGGAGGGTTGGAAATGGAGAAAATATTAAGGTTTGGCAAGATAGGTGGTTGCCACAGGGTTCAACTTATAGTGTAATTTCTCCAAGGATGTTTCTGAGTGTTGATACAATGGTTGTTGATTTAATTGATTCAAATACTGCTAGGTGGAAGAGTGAGGTAATTGATAGTCTTTTTATTGATCATGAAGCTGATTTAATTAAAAGTATTCCTTTGAGTGCTGCATTACCGCTGGACAAACTGGTTTGGGCTGAAACTAACAATGGAAAATTTACTGTTGGGAGTGCGTATAAATTAGCAGTTACTTTGTTCAAATCAAGGAACCATGGTACTACTTTTGATGGTAGTTTATTAAGGAAATTTGGAAGAAAGTTTGGTCATTGCCTATTCCTCATAAGGTTTGACATTTTTGTTGGCGTGCTTGACGCGATATTTTACCAACAAAGGCCAAATTGAAGAGACGTAATTTTATAGCTGAAGATGTGCGTGTGTGCTGTTAGGGTGAGGCATAAACGAATGACCACATTTTTTGGGATTGTCCGAGAGCACAAGAGGTTTGGGCTGCTTCAAAGATACATTTGCTGCCTTTGGATACTAATATTAACTCTTTGCAGGACCTTTTATGGATTGAAATGATGACTAAAGTTGTTGGGGATGAGAAGTGTTCACAAGTGGTTATGATAGCTTGGGCATTATGGTGTAATAGGAATGAGGTTTATCATGGAGGTGAAGCTAAAAATGGAATGGAGATAGCTCGGTGGGCAGCAGGTTACCTTCAGGAATATTGGTTTGAAATTGAAGTGCATGAAATGGTTGGTTTTGATATAGTGCAGCAGCCCATGGATAGAGAAGTAGTTGCTGGTTTAGATTTTTTGAAGCAGCTTGATGATAGAGGTGTGGTTTCTGATATGTTGTAGCAGCCCATGGAAAGAGTAGTAGTTACTGGTTCGGATTTAATTGAGCAGCCTGTGGATGGAGATGTTATTTCTAATATGTTGCAGCAGCTCATGGAAAGAGTTGTAGTTGCTAGTTCGAATTTAATGCAGCAGCCAGTTGACAAAGATGTTGTTGCTATGCCTTCAGCTTGGGTTCCTCCTTCATTGGGTTTATGTAAAATCAATGTAGATGGGGCCCTTTCTCGCACAAAGAAGTTGGCTGGAATTGGGGTAGTAATTAGAGATCATAGAGGCCGAATATTGGCTACATTATGCAGAAAAATTAGAGCTCAATTGGGGGTTCTTGAAGTTGAAGCAAAAGCCTACAAAGTTGGTGTGTTATTGGCAAAACATTTGGGGCTGATGAATGGGGTGTTGGAAGGGGATTCTTTGATTATTTCCAATGCCCTTAAGCGAGTTACAGAACCTCCTACCTCGGTTGTTGCTATTGTGGAAGGAATTCATGCTTTAGGATCAATTCTTGGTGTTGTCCATTATTCTCATGTGAGAAGAAATGGCAATCAGCCAGCCCACATTCTAGCAAGACAAGCTCTAAGCCTTGTTAATGATGTAATTTGGATTGAAAAGACTCCTTGCTATATTCAGCAAGCTCTTATCCAAGATGTATGTGGATATTAATATTCTAATAGCTCAATTGGTTGAAATTTCCCTCCCCCAACTACAACTATTGAAGGGTATTGATTTTTTTATTTATTTATTTATATAGAAAAGGCTTCATGTTATTAATTTATTTTTCATAATAATTTTTTAATGGGAGTTATATATGAAGTTATTTATAGGGTTTGTTTGGGTAAGCTGTTTGAAAATGTGCATTTTTAAAAATAGCATTTTTAAAATGTGCGTTTGGAAAACACAATTTTGAAAACCACAATAAAACGTTTGGTAAAACTTGTGTATAGTATTAGTTTAAAATTGCATTTTGGTGCAAATTACCAAAAAGGACTTAAAGACTTAATTTTGATATTGATGTTATTCTATTATTTTTTAAGTAGTTCATGAAAATAATAATGATAAAAAAAATAATAATAACAATATTCACTACTCCCCAGATTCCCCACTAGCCTTTCTTTAAAAAAGAAAGGTAAGCTGGGATTCACCGTGGAGCGATGGCTTTCCTTGAGGAGTATTAGCGGCACATGGCAGCTCTCCAACCTATTTAGTCATGATAGTTCACATGTTTTGTTTTTTATTTTTTCGTTTTTTCTTTTTCTTTTTTCTAAGCCCAGTAGCTATCATTGCCTCTGCGTAGGCTTTTTTGCTTCTGACGCTCTCCTTACTGAGTACTTTGTGCTATTTGTGATTATTTAATATAATTTTATCGCCTTTGGTAAAAAAAAGGGTAAATATTATTAAAAGCAAAAACTAAATTAAAATAACCCCCAATTACTTTCCCTTCCCAATGCTAATATCAACCTCAAATAAAGAAAGTGAAAAAGAGATAGCAGAGATAAGAGAGAGAGAGAAACAAAGATTTCGTTCACATGGGCATGACTTCTTCTTGTAAACATGGACGGAGAGCAAGTGGACATGCAAGTTGTTCCTACAAGTAGTGCCTTCTTGTTTCCATTTACGATAGTGATTCAGCTGAGCTCGTTCTTGTTTTGACAACATTCTCCATCGTTGCTGCAAATTCCGCTTGAGGCCTTGAGTAGTGCTGTCGTTGGAAAGTTAGGGAGGTGAGTTTATTTGTTGGCTGATGATTTTGTCATTTAGCAAATGTTTGAGGGTGTTTTAGGTATTCAAACCTTAAAAAGTATTATGAATCTGCGTTTTAAGCGGTGTTTTTCAAAAAGTTGGTTGATACTTCAATTTCAAAACGTGATATATGGCGTTTGAAAGAACACAGTTTCTAGTAAAATCACATTACCAAACACACACATATTTGCGTTTTTGAACAAAACACGCGTTAAGAGTTTTAGAACAACCTATCCAAACGGGCTCATAATCTTAAAAGATAGTCACTTAGTAAAAAAATCCATAAAAATAACTAAATAAATAAATAATTAAATTAGTATTAAATTTTTTTAAAACACCTTGAATACGGAAAGGTTAGTAGCTTTTAAATACTTTTGTGTGGATATATACATTTGTGTATTTTTTGTTCTGCATATGGTTTTTTGTTTGATTTAATTTGTATAGTAATTTATTTAATTGTTAGGTTGGATTTAAATTGATTGGTAGTTGATTTTGAATCTAATATATAATTTTCAATGTCTTTCACACCCTCAAATTTAATTTTCACAAAATTGGAAATACAATTAAAACTCAGGTGATATAAAAGAAAATTTAAATAATATTAATTTCTTATAACACGAAGAATACCATTTGAGGAGTCCACCTATTCTCTAAGTTTAATATCAAGCGTTGTAATTTTTTTTGGTGCATGTATTATTTTTTTGAACCCAAGCCCAAAAGTTTAATGAATAAAAATATTTGGGTAAAAGCCTATAAAACGAGGTTTTTTTTTTTTTTTTAAATATTTTTTTTATATATAAATTTTAAATGTAAAACAATGCTGGCATATTATTAAAATACCAAAAACATGGGGATTTTATTTTTATTTTTATTTTTGCTTAAAATTGTAAAAAAAAAAAAAAAAATCAAACTAACGTTGAAGGACTTACAATTTATTAACTGAGGACACATAACACTTCATGCAAATTCAAAAGGCATGGTTTGTTTGGAGTCTTTTTGTTTGTTGGTAAGTTATTTTGGATTGGATTAAATTTTACCAATTTTTAAAATATATGTACGTTAAAATTTAAAATGACGTAACATTCTAAACCATTAAATATAAGATATATTTAAGGGTGTGATGAGATTTGTTAAACCCCAATGTTTTAGGTTTTGACCCCTAAAAGTTAGTCTATTACTTAGAAGCAATTTTCACCACAATTTTTAAATTTTATCTTTAAAGATAATTTCCCCTAGTATCATTCTTGTTTTTGCAAATTTACGTATATGACAATTGCTTATAGAATCATCAAATGTGCAATTAAAGGCACAAAAAAGGACAATATTAAATTTCATATGGTAGGATATTTACAAAAAATGTTCTTTAACAACTACTTGATAGATTGACTACTACTTCGCTCACCCAAATTCATCCAATGTTCCTGCTATGCAATCTAACCAAATTGTTGATATGTCACCCTAAAAAAAATACAAAAAAATAGAGAGTAAGGCTAAAATGTAAGAAAAACAACAAATAAAAATAACAGGAGGAAGAGAGAGCACCAGTTAGAACACATACACTAAAATAATGAATCAAACCCGATAACCACAAAAAAGAAAAAAGAAAAATCAATATATATATCATTCCCACTCTTTAAAAATAGTCATTAATTATAGAAAATATTAAACACCCATCAAACTGACCAAATAAAAGAAAAGAATTAAAAAAGATAAGATAAGATAATGATACAATGGAAATGATAATGATAACAAAGTGTGGTCCTATTTTGTAGGTAGTATTTTACGTGAGAGTTAAAAGAATTTTTTTTTTCCCTTTTAGACTCTAAATCGCGATAAAATAATAAATTTTTTTCTTTTTTCTAAACTCTAAGTTAGCATTCAACTAATTTTTTTTAAAAAAAAATATCAATGACAACTTAATAGAATTCAATGACGACTAAACTATAACTCAAAAGGCTTTAAAAAACTACATATTTAAGAGATCTATGCACCATCAATCTCAGATCTGAAATCAAATTCACAACACGTACAAAACAAAACACAGAATGAATCAATTGATGCAAATTCAATCACTAACAATTTTTTTTTTTTAAGGAAAAAAATAAAGACCAAGTGAAATCTCACTCTAACCGAGCTTCTGTTTATGACTTACTTGGTTAATGAACCTAAATCAAACTAAATGACAAAATATAATAACAACAAAGGAGAGTCACACAATACTACGTAGGAACCCAAAGACAAAGTGAAACTAAGTTCCCAACACCTTTCTTATTGTTTAATTGACATCGCGTGAATGTATAATTTCGTAAAAATTAAATACATTTTGAAAAATTAAAATTAAATACATAATAGCACTGACCTCAAAGCCTACACATCCATGAAGAGTCATAAAAAATGAAACATCTTTAAATGGAGTTTTATTGTGAAGGCCCGTAAAACAATAGACCAAAAAATATCCAGTAAGTCTCGAAATAACAATAAGCAAAACATGGCCAAACAGAGAGAGAAATTGAAGTAAGAAATGTAGAAATAAAAGAGAGAGAGAGAGAGAGAGAGAGAGAGAGAGAGAGAGAGAGAGAGAGAGAGAGAGAGAGAGAGAGAGAGAGAGAGGGCTGAGATTTGATCTAAGAAGAGCTTACCTCAAATCTATCTGTTGTTGTTGTTGTTTGTAGTGAAATTTGAAGCAAAGAGGTGGGTGAGAGTGAGAGTTTCTTAACAATGATGATAATGGTGAAAAGAAGATTAATACAGAATTGAGAGAATTGGAGAACTGAAAAAGATGTAATTTGAGTTTGAAAACCAATGTGGGTGTACTGGGAGTGTGGTCCTATTTTGTAGATAGTGTTTTACGTGAGAGATAAAGAAACATTTTTACCAAATTTTGCCCCTACTTAAGCGTAGGGGTATTTTGGAACCAAAAAAAAAAAAAAAAAAATCCAGTCCAAACAGGGGAAGCCTTTTATATAGTAGTATAGATAGTGTTTTACGTGGAAGTTAAAGAAGCATTTTTACCAAGTTTTGCCCCTACTTAAACGTAGACTGTAGGGGTATTTTGGAACTAAAAAAAAATCCAGTCCAAACAGGGGAAGCCCCTTAAATAGTAGTATAGAAAAAGACAACCACCACAAAAACCTATAGAAACTAGCCACAACCACCTCCACCACCATTTCACCAGCCAAAACTCCGCAACCACTTCACCAACCAAAACCAGTGGCAACCACAACCCATCGCAAGGAAAAAAATAAAAAAAATCCCATAACCACCATAAAAACTTATAGAAACTGGCCACAACCATCTCCATCACCAGTTCACTAGTAGCAACCACAACCCACCACAGAAAAAGAAAAAAAAAAAAAAAACCCATAACCCATCACCACTAGCTACTTCCAAAACCAAAATCAACTACCACTACCACCACCCCCACCACCACTAACTATACCACAGCCACACCACCACTAACCACCACTAACCACTGATCCAAACCATTCAAAACCAACACAACCCAACCTTAACTCCATCAAAACCCAACCACATAAAAAACCACAACATAAAATCACAACCCACACAAAACCTAGCAACCCACAATGATGATTCACCCAGAGAGCCAAAGATGCACAAGAAAGGGGTAGAGAACCAAAAGAAAAAGAGAGGTAGAGAACAAAGAGATAGATAATGAGAAGAGAGAGGCTAAGTCTGAGAAGTGAGAAATGAAGAAAGAGAGAGAAAGACATTTGGGGTATTAAAAAAAAAAGGTTTTAATATTAAAAGATACTACGCCCACAACATAACACTATTATTGAAGGAGATTTGGCAACCGGCTACAATAATTGCAACAAGTAAGAGTTTACTGTAGTAGTGAGCCAAATTTTTTTAACTATAACACTATTGCGACTTGAAAGAGGTTTTTTAATATTTAAGATGCTAAAATAGCTTTTTGGTAATATTAGCACTATCAATGTGGATGATCTTACGAGGTTAATTAGTATTAATCTATAAATGTACCTAAAAGCATCTTAATTTTTTGGGTAAATTACAAAGTTAGTCCCTATCCTTTGCATCGAATGTTAATTTGGTCCTTAACCTTTTAATTGTGTCACTTTGGTCCCTAACATTTTTTGTGTTGTGTTAATTTAATCCCTGCCGTTATTCCTTGGATGAAAAATTTGATGTGTCAAACGGAATGGTAAAAAATCATTTTTAATGCCAAGTCAACTACCAACCGGACAAGTCAGATTAAAATAAAAAAAAAAACTCCAAATTAAAATCTGCACACAAAATTGATTTTTCTCACTAAATAGTTCTAAAATCCCTAAAACTCTCTCTCTCTCTCTCTCTCTCTCTCTCTCTCTCTCTCTCTCTCTCTCTCTCTCTCTCTAATAGAAACAATCTCGTTTAAGAAAGCTGGTCTAGAAACCAGCTTAAAAAATTTGAGTTAGTCCAATAAGATCAAACTTGCACTACCTAGTGCCACAGATCCCTTTGCAAACTAGTGATTTGCTACTACTCTTTTTTACTTTCCAGATTTTATAGAATCATCATGTAGACCTGCCAACAAATCTACCATCATTTCAAATTCAAACCAAACCTGATAACCCGTAGAGTTTTACAGAATGGTGGGTAACCTTTCTCAAATAAAAAGAAAAATGAATCCATTTTTAATGAGCTGCCAATAGTGGTTTCATAAGGTGCTTTGCATTCATTTATAGCCCAAGCTCCTGAAGCAAGCCTATAGGAGAAAATTAAACAAACTGTTAACCAACACTTAACTTTTGAGAAATTTGTATAACGGCAGCTATGGAGATGATATTGATGAGAGAGAGAAACTTTTAGGGATTTTAATTTTAGAACCATTTAGTATGATGAATCCAATTTCACGTGAGCATATTTTAATTTGTTTTTTTGTTTTGGTTAATAATCTAACATAAATGTATAGTTGGCAGTTAACGTGACATGGAAATAATTTTTTACTATTCCGTTTGACGCATTAGCATTTTTCATTCAGGGATAACTACATGGACTAAATTGACACAATATTGAAAAAGGTAGGGACCAAATTAACACAATTGAAAAATTAAGGATTAAATTGACATCTGATGTAAAGGATAGGGACAAATTTTGTAATTTACCTTTCTTTTTTTTTTTTTTTTTTTTTTTTTTTTTTTTCACTTCAATTTTCCACATCACTAATTTTTTTAAGTTTTATTTGTTTTTTTAAAAAGACATCCCGATTGTTTTCAAACGCGCAGCCCTTCGCCTCCCGGCCTCCATCTCTCTCTCTCTCTTCCCCAGTCTCCTCGTCAGTCCCCTCAAACCCGTCTCTCTCCGCGCCGTTGTAATAAAAAAACACCAGTAAGTTTTTCTCACAATTTTTCGAGTTTCATGGAGGTACTGTTTTTTTTTTTTTTTTTTTTTTTTTCCCCGGTATTCTTGGCTTTATTGTATAATTTTTGCTATGCTTGTTTGTTAATTTGTTAGGAATTTAAGTGTTTAAGGTGTGGATTTCAGTATTCTTGGTTATTTATATTTGTTGATTTGAGTTTATTCATTGTTTTGTTGAAACTGGTACATAACTCAGTAAATATTATATGCCAGAATTTCGGAATCTTTTTTAAATGGGGTTATTATTTTTTGTAATCCACAACTCTTATGATTGATAGAAAATTATTAGTTCACACTGAATCTAGATTATGGGGAAATTATTATCTCATAATATCAATTTGTTTGTTGATTTGTTGCATTTTTTTCTTTTGTGTGTGTGTGTGTGTGTGTGTGTGTGTGAAAGCTTTATTGGGGTAGTTGTGTTGAAGGACATTTAAGGTTGATGACCTGAAAGTGGAAGCAATTGGACTTGTTTGGCATACGATTTAGTGAGCTTTACTCAGTGATTTTGCTGAAGGAACTTACAGGGTATTATGATTGTCCGATCACATTAGAGGTTTTCTCCTCATGCTTTAAGTTTTACAGTCTGCTATGTTTTCATATTTTTAATTTAACTTGAATAACATTGTTTTCTTGGGTGCATTGATGTGCTTGAATTGTTAAAGCAAAAGTTAGCACTTATCATTAATATTTTATATAAAATTAACTCAATAGAGTTGAATCTTCCACATGAAGAGTAAAATTAACTCAACATTGTTTTCTTGGGCACTAATAGCAACTTTTTTCCTTTTTTAGTTACAGTAATTCCTACCTTGGCACAAAATTCCCTCCAAATCAGTTTGAAGGAATCTCCTCCAACACGTGGAGATTAAGTAGACTCCAAGAATAGCACAATTGATTGGAGACCTCGCCTTCATGAAGCGAAGGTCACTAAAAGTGGGGAGTAAGGGGACGCAAGTACAATGCCCAAACTGTGATTTGATAACAAAAACACTTTCTTCAGGTTCTCCTCTTTCCTACGCCTTGGCACATTTCGTATATGTAAATTGTGTGTATGTATGTATGTATATACATTGTTTATATGTTTACGTGTGCACACAAAGTGTTTGAGAAATTGGCTATGCAAAAGTTTTGGCTGTTATACTTGAGTATAAGATATAGTAATTGCAATTAGCATCTTTGTTGATGATAGCTTGGTTCTGATATATAGATTAATCATTTTAAAGGGGTTTATGTACATTTGAATAAAACTTGATTCCTTAAATCTATATGTAGTCTATGAACAAAGACCCAATTCCTTTTAACTTTGGATTTCACATTTGTTGGAAAATCATCATGCTTTATTGCACCCCCAAGTCAATGTTTCATTCATTTCAGGCCAAATGAATATTGTCCTCATTCAGTTAGAATAAGACCCAAGTTGCAAGAGCTTTGTAGCTCAATTGGTTGGCAATTCCAGTATTTCCAACTATCAAATTATTACTGCTTATGTTTTTGCTACAAGCTGAATAATAGATTAATCTTTGCAGGTGATTGAGAACATTAATTTTGGAGGCTGGCGAAGAAGTTGCAATGGGCACTAAAGAGACGCCACACAAAATTGGCCTTCCACAAATTGTTAAGTTGGATATGGGATTGAAATTGGTAACTATTCCTTATTTTTGAAATCTTAATAATGAACAAGTGATGTTATTGATTACATAGTTGATTCATGGATTTGCTTCTTTAAATTGTGTTATGGTGAATGTTCTAATGTGAGACTGATTCATGTTCCAAGTGACTACTGAAGGATAATGGCAATTTGTCTAGTAGAAATCTTAGAGAATTATAGGAATATCTTTCATTAGCTCATGCTAAATATTTGGAGAAATTTAAAGTAGTTATAGTAAACACTTAGGAAACCGCAGAAACCACTACATGACAACTCAAATGATTATATATGTATGTTTTTAATCACTATATCTATGTGAAAAATCCTCAATGGATTTATGTTTAGATCTCTTGGTGATTAACAATGCAGAGTAAGTAATTTAATAGTTAATCACACAAAATAATAATCTATAACCCAACAGTATATGTATATATATTCACAATATAATCACTCAGCAGATTAGACATATATACCATAGATAAATATCAAAGGAATAAGAAATTGGTTACACACCAATAACCCAATTGGTCTTATGGTATGGTTTGAGGGTGAGGGGAAGGGTTCGGGTAGTAAAATAGAGATTTCTAACCATTTCAAAATTCGAAATTGGTGACATATAGAATGGTCATGAAGTGGAAAACCAAAGGAAAACCTTTCCAGTGGAAAAATCACAACGTGGACAAGACTATTGCATTGAAATAAAGGGACAATTACAATGTCAGCGACTTACGAAACCTTTGCCTGGCCTAGACCATTGCAACCGTTGCCTACTGCAGTAGTCCCAGATTCTCCAGAATCCTTGTATAGTTGTCTTTTCTTAACCAAAACCTTTGTTAATCTAAGAAGATCTTGAAGGTTTTCCTTAGGGAGCCCCCACTGGATTTTATCTCTATGGTTTCAACCTCACTTTGCTCACAATGAGATTGAAATACAGGTGGGGTAAATAAATGAGTTCCATGATATTGGCTTAATTAATGAAGTGTAAAAGAATGCTCAATAATAAGAATACAATAAGATGAGGGAGAGGGGAATATATGTTGTTTGGCTCTCAAAGGCTCTCTCTCTCAGATGGAAAAACTCTCTCTCTCTCTTAGATGGAAAAATGAAATGGCTGAAATTCTAAAGATTTGGTTTTGTTCTCTATGTGCTTTCTCCAAATGGCAGCAGCCAACTTGAAGAATCTCTTCTAACCCCACTGCATGCATTAAATGAAAACTAAAGGCTTCCAGCGGCTTCCTTTACATGCTTTGTGGAATTCAAAAACTTAAGGGCTTGCTTGAGCAGGCTTTAATGGCTTAAGCAAGGAGGCCTCAATTGCTTTTAAGCAGGCCAAAAGCAAGGGTTTAAGCAAAATTTCTAAATGAATAGTAGTCTAATTGGGATCTCAATGGACCGAGTTTCTATAGGGATCTATTGAACTGTGGCTCTTGATCAATCGAGAATTTGTTGAAATATGGTTCTCTATCTATTGAACTGTGGCTCTCTATTGATTGAGGAACTATTGATAATAAATAGATTTCACTTTGAGCTGCTTCGGACTTTAATTTATTGACCCAGGAATAGAAACACTTATTCTAAATACACTCACAAATATCAGCCAACTAAAATTTTAACACTATGTAATGGTCATGTGATTAAAATAAATGTGGATGGTCATTTAATCACCATGTATTCTTTTTTGGATAAGTTTTGGTCCCTAGGGGAAGTGGTAGGGAAGACTCGAATTAGTGACCTTCGCTTCATGAGGCAAAGTCTCCAGTCAATTGTGCCATCCTTGGAGTCTACTTAATCTCCTATGTGTTGGAGGAAATTCCTTCAAACCAATTTGGAGGGAATTTTGTGCCAAGGTTGGAATTACTACATTTCAAAGTCCTAAAATGATGGGCTTGTAGAACTCTTCTATGCTTTCTGCTTGATTTGGTGGTTTCTTATCAGATCTCCGTTTATTTATTTATTTTAAACTTGTACTTTCTCCCAATTAGTTTTAAATTGGGTGACTAGAGGCTATAAAATGCACGAGACATGCTAACACAAAGTACAATCAAAGTAATTAGTATTGTTATCATCTTATATTTAGAGTTCTGCATGCATTGGGTATCAGTAAAGGCATGAGGTTTATGTAGGCTAATACACTGCATACTCTTATCAAGAGTGCCAAAGGTCATATGGAGTATTTGGGTTATCTTTCACGTCCATAGAATAAACACGTAAGTATGGACACAGTAGGGTGGGTAATTATGTATGTAGGACAGGTCCTAAGTACAATACATTCTCCACTTTGCTCTTATTGTCAATTCTCCAAACTATGTTCAAGATGATTTTTTTTTGAGCATGACAAATACAATCTACTAACATGCAGGCTGAACAATGGGTTAATAAAATGACTAAAGCTGCAGAGAATGAACAGCCAGAAGTAGAATCAGAGGGTCAACCTTATAGGTCAGTATAAGTGTATAACCATCTTTGCTGTCTGTTATGGCTATTGGTGTTAATGGGAAATTGTAAGTTGTTCACCACAACCCTTCACATTTTCTTGTAGGCTTGGATTGGGTGCGAAGCTCTCACGCCAACCTAAACACGGGCCTTCAAACGACCCACTTGAAAAGAAACTACGTGCTAAGTTAAACACTGGAAAAAGAAAAGCTGCTATTAGTGCCAAGGAATATACTCAATCTGCTAGAGATGGAGGTGATAATGAGGATGACGATGATGGGGATTTAGACAGCAGAACAAGTGCATTTGACAAGAAGCGAGCAAGAGCTCCTATGACTGTATGTTCACAGGCAAATAAAAAACACAAGTAACTATTTTTCTGTGTTTGTGGAGTCCTTGAGGGTTGTCTTTTTTGTTATCTGTCACATATACATTTTTTTTTTTTGGGAATGTCACATATACTCTTCCTGTGGAAGATTTGACTCCATTGAGTTAATTTTATATAAAATATTCATGAGTGTTAACAATGCTTTGAAATCACTCTGAATCTCTGATGGACAAGCAGCTTAAAGATTGCAGAGCCCTGATGGGTTCCAAGAAGTTCAAATATTTCTAGGCTAAACTTTTTCTTTAGGAGATTTCTAGGCTAAACTCAGTCACTCTAAAACATTGCGTGTAAAGGTTTACATGCTATGTATAAAATTCTGAAAAAATAATTCATTGTATTTAAAAAGACTATTCATTATTAATTATTATTCCCACAAATTCTGAAAAAAGTTTACTAGCTGTATGGTAAACTTCATGTCTGAATACGTTCCTTTTGTAAACATGACACTATTTTAAAATCTATACCTGCCTCCAAGCGGTCCAAAATGCTTAATAGGTTCCCCAAAATTGTGGCCTTCAAATATGTTGAAAAAATTTGGGCAATGCTGAAGAAAAAACTCAATTCAATGAACCTTAATCCCAATCAAATTAGGTGTGGATATGTGTTTAATAACTACTTGAATGGATCACTTGTATTTTTCTCTCATTTTATAACCTTATAAAATCATATTATTTGGGTTTGGTTTACCTCTATGACTTTTTTAAAAGTAATCTCATTTTGTTTTAATGAGAAATTGCCACATCATCTACTAATTAAATAAAATGTGGGGATTAAAACTCATTACCACTTGTTATTGTATATTTAAAACAAAAAGACATATCCAGTTAAAAACATACTAAAGGTAAGCCATACCCATATTATTTAGTTGAGTCTTGTAGCTCAATTAATACCTGTGGGGCTAGAGAATTTATGTCCCGGCTCACTTTCCATTAGGATCAGGGCCCGTGCCGAGGAGAGTAGTTGCCGAGGACAAGTAATGAAAGACCAAATAGCCTAGAGATCAGTCGAGGATGACCCTGTCTTCGGCATCTCAAGGCTTAAAAGGGAAGAACGACATGTCATCAAAGACAGCCTCCAAAGCGTTCTCGGAAGAAAAGGCGAGTAAAATGGGACTCGCATGGAGGTACAGAGTGGGAGTGGTTCAAGGAAAAGACGTCACCTCCGCATTGAATGCGCCAACAAACGTCCTAGCTATATTGATGGGAAAAGACTCCTGAACAGTGTGGCTTCGGTTATTGCAACTAACAGAAAGTAGGGGGAGGTGGCTGATGGGACAGGTACTCGAGTAGTTACCTGCCTGATCAACAGATGGAAGGTCAGAATCAACTGAGAAGGGCTATATAATGTAAAGGCTTATGCACCAAAAAAATGGAGGGGACCAGGGTACCCAAATAGAGAGAGGAATAATAAGAACAAAAAGCTTCATAGACAAGATCCATGGACAAGTTTAGTTCACCTCTACGCGTCCACCATGAAAACCAAGTCTATCCACTGTCCGATGACCAAGGCCTAGCCTTTTAACCCACGCTCTACAAATTATATTGTTTGGGCCCTTAACATACGAACCCAATACTATTTTGGGGTCGTTACAAATTGAGTCCTTACAATACCTTTTAGTATTTTCAACGGAGATATTCAGAGTTCAAACTTCCCTTCCTCAACTATCAAATTATTAAATAAAAAAATTATACTATTTATTCCTTCCCTAATCAACATATTATTCTTCATTACTTTAATAGCTGATATTTTAGGCTTTTATCTATCTCCTTTACTTTTCTTAAAATGAATTAATTCACTCTTTCTCAACATTGCATGATTGTTCTCAATTGCATATGCCCAATCATCTTGATATGCTTCCAATTGCATATGATTCTTCTTTATCTTTTCCTCAAGAGGAACCACCTTCACCTTGAACTTATGTTTTCATTCTTGATCCATCTTTCCTAGAATACCTATTCGTCCATCATAATGTTCTCATTTTGGTTAGTCTTGCTTCAAGAACATCTAACTTCTTCTTTTTTGATACAAAACATGTAACTTCTTAACAGATCAACAATTTGTACCATAGATCATAGTAGGTCTTATACAGTTTTATAGATATTTTATGATTACACCATAACTCTTATTAGGGGTGTGCATAGAACTCAATAACTTGACCCAATCCAATCTAGATGCAATGAATTTGTTTTTCTTGGGTTTGCTGCGTGTATATTGAGTTGAGATAAAACTGATTGGTGAGAGAAAAATACTAAGGAACAATGTATAAAATGGAAGAGATAGTGACAAATTTATAGTAAGAGGGCGGGAATAAGAAGAGACAAAAATAAAGGAAGATGAAGGGAAAGAGGAAGAACGATATTAATGTAGAGGGTAGTAGGGAGATGAAAAAGTAAGGGAGGGAGAAATGATGGAGAAATAGTGGGGAGATGAAAAGGTAAGGGGGGGTGGAGAAAGGTTAGGGAAGTGTAAATATTAAAAAAATAAATGTTAAAAACAATTATAAGAAAATTGGAAATAAACAAGATAACGATGTGGACGCTGATGTGGCTTAACTGGAACGTAGCAACAATAAATACTACACTTCAGCTTTTAGATATTTATAGATGAAGGGAAATAGGAAGAATGATATTAATATAAATGGTAGTGGAGAGATGAAAATGTATGGGAGGGAGAAAGGTTGGAAAAGTGGTGGGAAGATGAAAATGTAAGGAGGGAGAAAGGTTGGAGAAATATAAATATTAAAAAAATAAATGTTAAAAACAATTATAAGAAAATTGGAAAGAAAAATGATAACAACGTGGACGCTGTTGTAAATATATATATAGATATGCTATATTTAATTCTTTATAACACAATAGGATAACATTTAACAATCAAAGAGAACAAAAAAAAAAAAATAAAAAAATAAAAAACTAAACTAAATCACATTAATCCAAATTAGAGTTTTAAAGAATATAAAAAATTATCAAACTAAAGCAGAGTTATAAGAAAAATAAAAAAAAATTCATCAAAAAATTGAGAGAGAGAGAGAAAGAGAGAGAGAATATATATATATTTTTTTTGGGTGAGGGAAAACTATGTATAAAATGGAAAAGATAGTGACAAATTTATAGTAAGAGGGTGAGAATAAAAAGATACAAAAATAAAAGAAGATGAAGGGAAAGGGAAAGAGAAAGAATAATATTAATGTAGAAGGTAGTGGGGAGATGAGAAGCTAAGGAAAAGAGAAAGGTTGGAGAAGTAGTGGAGAGATGAAAAGGAAGGGGGGGAGAAAGGTTAGGGAAGTGTAAATATTAAAAAAATAATTGTTAAAAACAATTATAAGAAGATCGGAAAGAAAAAAGATAACGACATGAACGCTGATGTGACTCAACTGAAACGTAGTAACAACAAATGCTATGCTTCAGCTTTTAGATATAAATATATATTTATAGATATAGACTAGTGTGTAGCCCCATGCATATGCATGGATACAATTAACAATAATCACAATTATATGGTTCAAATTACATTTTTTTTAGAAGATGTTCAAATTATACATAGTATTAGCTAACACTTTTTTAAACCAGACATTTCTAACATATGTAATGGTTTCTCATTATATATGTGTGTGTGTGTGATTAAAAATTTAATTGGTTTTAGACTTTTCGATTTTTGCACCTAATAATTCCCTTGTCACAAAAATAAAAAAACTTAGATGAACATGTGACAAAAAATTGGACTCCAATTAAAATCCAATTTAAAATCTAATTGGATTTGGACTCTTTGATTCTTAAACTCAATAATTCACTATTAACACAAAATTAAAAATTAAATGGGACACATGGCACAAAATTGAGAATCTAATTAAAATCTAATTGGATTTTCTCTAAATTTTGTCTATTAATATATATATATATATATATATATATAGACTAGTGTGTGTCCCCATGCATATGCACGAATATAGTTAAAAACAGTTGTACTTATATGGTTCAAATTATACGTGATATTAACTTACACTTTTTAAATCATAGATTTATAAAATATGTAACAGTTAATTATATATATATATATATATATATATGATTTAGAATTTAATTGGTTTTAGACTCTTTGATTTCTGCATTCAATAATTTACTTGCCACAAAAATAAAAACTTATATGGACACGTGGCAGAAAATTGGACTCCAATTGAAATCCTATTTATAATCTAATTGGATTTGGACTTTTCAATTTTTACACTCAATAAATCACTTGGCACAAAATTAAAAATTATAAGGGGCATGTGGTGTAAAATTGAAAATCCAATCAAAATCTAATTAGATTTTCTCTGAGTTTTGACTATATATATAAAGATGGAGCCTTGTGGGGTCCACCTAATAAATAATTGGTATAAATTGATAATTGGACTGAAAATATTACTAAAGTGACAAGTAAAACTTAAAAAGTTAGCTTTATTGGCTCTATATCCTATAAAACTGGTAAAAAAAATCTAACATAAAACAAAATGATTTGATATAAAGCTATTTCTTAATCGGGAAGGTACGACTAGTTTACACTACCCAACAAAGAAATCAAAATTCCATCTACTAACACAAGGTTCTATTTAGCAAAGTGATAGCCTGATAGGACCATTCTACACGCTACATAATAATGTATACTTGATATCATTGTTATTAAACCCGGACTGGACGTTGACCCTATCTATGAGTTAGGTTACAAGGTTACTGGTTCAACCAGTAGTCAATGGTCAGTCATAAGGCCAAATAAAAAGATTTTTAAAATTATATATATATATATATATATTTATAAGTTTGAGAAAACATAACATGAATATGTAAATTAAAAAAAAAAGGCATATGCCTAAATTAAACTTGGCATTATAATTTAAAATCAAGGTTTCACAAACAATAGCATTAGAAATCTATATAATAACTAATAGTCGAAACGTTTGACTTTTTGTTGACCACGCCTCATTGCGCCACATGGTTACACAAATTACTGCCATGTTTACATTTAAAAACATCAAAACATTGTACCATTTCATTTAGTGAAATAAGAGTAACGTTTCAGAACTATTTTTTGCTACCGTTGTGTTCAATTGCACTGTTTCAGAGGGTAGTTATAAATTTTACACCTTTCCTAATAAGTTTCAGTTTCTATCTCTTAAAAAAAATCAAAAACTTTTGATTCTTCACCCTGGGCACCCCTCTCTCTATACGTTACTGATTAGCAAGATATTGCACCATCCTGCTAACAGGGGTAGTTACGAAATTTGCACGCTTATATATTTCTTTCAAAAAACAAACCACTTCTTTCTTATTACTCTATATGTACACTCTTTGAGGAGAATTTCTCCATACAAGCATTTTTTAAAAGCCCCCCAAACTGAAAATCCTACGAACCCACGGCCACACGCATAAAACTTTGCTCTTCAATTGCGACCTTTCTCTCTCACTCCAATCTCTATCCCCAACGACCCATAAAATCCAACTGCCCATTTGCAAGAATCATAAGATTAATCAATAGTCACAACTTCAACCATTGATCTTCTCTGTTTGCCAATGTGGTGGGTTTGTTATTGTTCTTCGAGGTACGCTCGTTTTTCTCTAAACTTATGTTCTTTCTCTGTTCTTTGAATTTATGTTGTTTATTGCGTTTCATTTTTCCTTCTTTTTTATTATTTTTTATATTTTTTTACCTTTTGAATTTTTCTCCCTAACCCTTCTCGGGTGAATTTCCTATAAATCTCTACCTATTTTAAGTTTTTAACAATCTCCTTTTTCAGAAGTCAGAGGCATGTATTATCTCCCCTTCAAATATTTGAGTTGAAGAAATGCCAGATTTAAAGGAGATTTTGCTTTTGCATGTCAATTCCCAATTATTAAGACTATGAATTATGGAGCAAAGCAAATGAGGATGGCTTCAATTAAGGATATACGTCTTAACACAACTGTAGGTATTGTTTTATCAAATTTTATTGTTTCTCTTTCTCCTAATCTCCCATTAAGTTATGCATTAAAACATGAACTTTGCTAGTTTTAGTGACATGTAATGCATCATCAAAATTGATTAAGAAATTTAATTGATTTTAAAAAATTATGTGTCCTGTTTTATTCGGGTCCAATTTCTTTGTCATATTTGTTCCCTTTAAGAACAAAGAAGGGTTTGGGGAAATGTTTATAGATTTTATTGATCAGAACCTATATGCTCCTCATATTGATACTAATTAATTCATCTAAGAAGACGTACTTTGTACCTTACAGATGTCAATTGAATTAATATGTATGGTTTTATGCCTATGCCAGTTTAGGAATGGCTTTTCCAATTAGGGCATTCTTGTGCTTCATTTCGAAACAATTGAGGTAACATATTAACTTTAATCCTTTTTGTTAAATCAATTGTTGTGTTGTAATGCTTGAACAAATTTTTTGACACATGGAAGTTATGGTTATTTATGTTTTCTATGTTGCTGTTTCAGCTTTGCTTGAAGCTTCAAGAAAAGTTAATTTTAAAGATTTCTTAAGACAAGGCTTGCATCTGGAAGGTATAATTTTATCTTTTCCTCCTTGTGGGATCTAAACATATTTATTTTTATAGGTTTTGTTTACATGGTTATGGCATAGGTTCTTATGCTTTAAGGTAGAAAACAAATATTTTTAGTAATCAACAAAGTGGCATAAGATAAGGAGGTGACATTTTTTATTTATATGAAAAAAAAATATAGAGATTTTGTTGTAGCAAGAGTCTTAATGACAGCTTAAGTTTGTTTATTAAAAAGAGTATTTTTTTTTCTTTCAAGAAACAGATTAAACTTTGGTAAGATACAGTTTTATTTAATTAAATTCATAGAAACCGTTGTTTGCCTTGCCTTTATATTTTTGTATGATGTTCTGTTAGTTTTGTTTACGAAGTTCGTCTACAAAACTTTCTACAAGTGAATTAATAGAGAGATTGAAAAATTAATTTGAAACTTAAGCAAACATATGACCTAAAATTTATTTTTTGTTCAACTTATCTATCATTCCCATATTTGATAAAATAGAGAATTAGGAGCCTCATTAAAAATCTGAAAGGATTATCAAATAGTCTTAAGGATAGTTTATGTACCTTAAATTTGGTTCTCTACAATCCATTTGTTTCTATAATTGGGTTTTGATCTTACGTTATGAGATTCCAAAAGTTTTGAGACTAGGATTTGTTTTAAGTTTCAATTTTAAGTAGAAGTTGAGTCTAATCTTGATGTCAAATATGTATTCTTGTATGATTAATTTTCTTCACTTTTAGATGAGTTGCATGAGGTTGATTAATAATCTTTCTCTAAATGTATGTCTTAAATAATTATATTTACGATCAAAGTGTATTCTCAAGTGGTATTGTGAGTAATACCTTTTGCTTCCAATATGTTTTCCGTGTTTTCTTTATTTCAAAATTTTCTTTCTTTTTTGGTTTTTAGGAAACAAAGGTCTCTTCTCACAAAAGCATGCAAGAGGAAGTCCTCCCTGCACAGTAGTTCGAGGTTGTTAACTAAAGGTACAAATAAGTTATACAAAGTTAGAGGTTGTTTTTAACTTTGTACGTGGGTAGAACAAAGCAATCAAATTTCTCATTTTGGTGTACTGTTTTAAGAGATTTGAGCTTTTTATAGGGATTTGAACTTCTATAATTACTCACGTATTTTTTAACATTCTTAAAAATAAATAAATAACATTATTTTAGAACTTAGTTTTAGTAGTTTTCCGTGCATCGCATGGGTTAGCGACTAGTTCTATAAAATTCACAAGCAAAATAAATGAATGTCATAAGATTGCAACAAAGTTTTTGCTAAATAAAATCTTGTTACATGTCTTAAAATTTTTTATATTAAAAAAAATATAAATCTCAAATTATACAAATGAAAGAAAAGAAAAGGGTTAAAAGCTTAAACATAAAGCAATAAACAAATAAAGCACAAAAAAACGTAAACGAAAGAAGAGAAAAGAAGGTTTAAGTAGTAAAGTATATAAGATATATTCATATATTCATACCTATGTGTTAATTGACTACGTGAAACTAAAAAGTGCATTTTTTTAAATTTTTTTTTAGGTTTTCTCATATTTAAATTACCAAATTATCATACATTAAACAGTAAAAGATTCAATGGGATGGACTTATTAATGTAATTTTACAAAATTCACAAACCCAGCTGGGTTATTACAACCCAGCCAGATCATACGGTTTGCTTAAAACCCGCTAGATTTTACCGGTTTTGACTGGGTCTTGTGCACATCCAATCCAATTGATGACCTGAATCAGTCTATGTACTGGGTCACCAGTCCGACCGATCGGGCTGGGTTGAATAACACCGCTTGACATCATTATTAATTTGCTCTAGTAATGCTTCCTCTAAAACAAATCTTCCCATTGAATAGTCGACGTCTTTGATTGCTTCTTTTTTTAAATTTAAAAATAGTTCAAACAAATATTTTTACTAATAAAATGTCACATTGGAGACATGGATTAATTCTTTGTACTTTTTATAAGGCTAAATTGCAAATTACACCCTTAAAGTTTGGTGTGTTTGGATTTTAAACTCCAAAGTTTTAGAATTTGGATTTTAACCTTTGAAGTTTTGGGGTGTTTGGATTTTATATCATCGCGTTTCAAAATTTGGATTTTATCCCCTAAAGTTTGGGGTGTTTGAATTTTACTCCTTAAAGTTTAAGGGGTTTTTGGATTTTACAACCTAAAATTTCATAATATGGGGCTGTAAAAGCCAAACACTCCTAAATTTTAGGGGGTAAAATTCAAATTCTAAAAATTCAAGATGTAAAATTCAAATATCCCCAAATTTTAGGGGTGTAGTTTGCAATTTAACATTTTTATAATCATAATCTTTTTGTCTCACATGTATAGGAAAAATAATGACTTGTCCTTTGAAGCATTGTTATGGATTCTGTTTTGTTCCTGTTGGAAAATCTCGTACCGACATGCAAACTAGAACGATAACCCCCTTATTCCACCTCAGATGAAATTTCAGCCCATTTCGAGCATTTCGATTAATACTGGCCGAAATTAAAGATTTGGCCAAAATACAAAAGTGAAAAAAAATGAAGAAAAAGATGATGCACAGGTCGTGTTAGAGGGGAAACAAAAAGTAAAAAGATAAGAATAAGAGCTCTTTGGTATATGTATATATGAACAGAAGAGGTGAAAATATATTGAAAGACAAGATGATGCAGTGGCGTTTTGAGAGAGAAAAAAAAATAAAGATTAGAAAACTTGAGAGAGCACAAACAGTGAGATGAGAAAGAAATAATGAAGGGTTTAGGTGAGGATGAGAAGACGAGGGAATAAATTTGAGATTTTTTTAATAAAATATATATTAAACCTGTTGTTTTCTATAATAGTTATATATATATATACATATGCGGTAATCTAAAAACACCCCCAAACAGTACGCCAGAATAAATCGATACTGAAATATTCCGTTCCAATGGAAAAACTAAAATAGAGTTCGAAACAATATTCACAACATTACTTTGAAGTACGAAAAGTCACACACCATAAACAAGAAAAGGGTCTATAACTATTATGAGCAATAATTTATTAGAAATATTTTTTTTCTTGTGAGGTTATCGTAAACATTTTGAAAATTTTACAATGGAATAAGATCTTCTATATATTTCAAGTTCTCTCAATTACGTCTATTTTCATGATTAAGATTTAATTGTTAATAGACTCTCTTCATAAAAAAAAAAAAAAAAAAATTTGTTAATAGACTATTATGTCATTTAAAATTTTAAATGATATAATAGTCTGTTACTTTTTTAGCTTTGTATCATTAAATTAGAATCATGAAACGAACCCAGAGAATCTTTGGTGACAAGGGAATTGACGGTATGGAAACTTTTGTGCCAAACACAAACATGCCAAAGTAGATGGACCGTAATGAAGTCAATACTAGTCAATATGAGAGAATGGGTCAAATCCGTGTTCATTCTTGCCTCCGTAAAGTACTTTCTTTGTTGGACTTTGACCCATCAGATATTATTTTGTATGAATGATAGCATATAAAAAATTAGATGAAATTTTGGACACATGCAGAATCTTTCAAGTTTGAAGTTGAAGGAATGTGTCCAAAGTGAGAATGCAACAGATTCGTCAATATTTTATACATTTTTTTTCTTTTATGATGAAGTTTTATACTTTTCTCACGACCTATAATTTTAAGAAAAGTTTGTGTTCTAGAAAGTTTCTTAGCACAATCCTTCATACAGTCCCATTATTTTTTCAAAGAAGACCTTTCTTTTGAAGAAATTGTTTAATGCAATCCTTCAATGTACAACTCTCTCTTCTTCCCTTTCCCTTCCCTTACTTTTTCCTCCCTTCTTTCCTTTGCATCTCCCTTACAACCAAATAGGATATTAGTTTCCAAATTCAGCTAATAAAAAAAAGTGTTTTGAGGATATTAATAAAAATAGTCTGAATTTGGTAAAAATGTGGGGTAAAATTCATGTTTTACATCATTCAATAAAAGATGTCATATCAGCTTTTTACTTAAAACTTAGTATATCACACCACAATTAATAACATCTTAATAATTTGGTTGAATTTTCAGATGAGTATTATAATTGATTGAGTGTGATTTTTCTTATTTTTTTTAATACTTGATAAGATGATGTGGCATGTTGGAATTGGAAAGTGTGAAACTTGGGTTTTAAATCACATTCTTATAAAATTTAATTTTAATAAAAATATGTAAAAAACATGTTTAATTACCGTTTGAGTCTTTAACACTTATACTATGTATCAAAATGGTTTTTAACATCTTAAACATGTCAATTTTGTTTCTAAACTTTTGGTATTGTGTCAAAATAATCCTTATTATTAGGTGGTACATGAAAAGAATTGATGTATCTAACATTAATATCAAAATAATATTTTTATGCCCTCTAAGCTATCCTTTGAATTAATTCGTGTCCTTAATTAGAAAATAAAATAAAATATTTGAAAATATATTAATTGCATCTCCATAAGTAAATGAGATGTCATTTTATTAGCAGAAATTGAAAATTTCTTTTCTTCTCTTTTCCTCTGCTTTCTCGGCAACCAAATGGGGTTTAAGTCTTGACTTTTTAGTTAAAGTGCTCATGAACATCATCTAAAAAAAATACTATTTACCTAATTTTAAAATGAAAATTTTAAAAATACAAGAGCCAAATGTCAATTTTTTACATTATCATTTTTTTAAGAAGTTAAAGTTATTACCAATTATATTATAAAAATCTTGTAAATTAACATGGTAATGAATATAATTCGTGTCATATCAACAAGGTAATAAATCAATTTCCTAATTATTTTTCTATTTTGTGTTTAAAAATTGATACATTCATTTAATAAAAGTAGTGTGTAACCCCGTGCATATGCACATGTACATTTAAAAACAATCACAATTATATATATATATATATATATATGATTTAGAATCTAATTGGATCTAGACTCTTCGGTTTTTGTATGAAATAATTCACTTGCTACAAAAATTAAAATATTAGATGGGATACATGGCGCAAAATTGAACTCCAATTAAAATTCAATTTAGAATCTAATTGAATTTAGACTCTAATTGAATTTAGACTATTTGATTTTTGCATCTAATAATTCACTTGACACACAAATTTAAAAATAAGATGAGACACGTGGCGCAAAATTAGACTCCAATTTAGAATTTAATTAAATTTTCTCTCAGTTTTGGCTATATATATATATGTATGTATGTATAGCAACCTACCATCACTCTATTTAAAATTACATGTTGTTCATGAAATCAGAGTCCCCCATATATGGCCTTTTTTAGGAGCCACTATCTCATCAAAAAAACTATCTCATAAATTAAAAAAAAAAGTTAGTATATAGTAATATATTTGGAATGGTGAGTCCATCGGTATTTGGAATCAATGTTTTTTTTTTTTTTTTCTTAAAAAAAAAAAAACTTTAAATTGGACACGTGGCGCAAAATTATACAATAATTGGAATCCAATTTAGAATTTAATTAGATTTTCTCTCAGTTTTTCTTTTAATTATATATATAGACTGGTTATTGGCCTGTGCGTTGCACGACTTTTTTGGGTAAATATTATGACTGGAGAACATTTTTTTGGGAAAAAAAATTCTTTCATTTTTATGTAGTGATTTTAAAAAATACAACGAAGGGTTTTATGATAAATTTTGTTGATTTTATGTAATACATTTATATAAAATAAAACTCATAAAATGCATAAGATATATGTAAAGGTATAATTCATGACTACGCGTGAAAGTTATTGTATTTTTTTAATTTCTATTAGCTAGATCACATTTCTTAAATAAACTAAACAACCATTTCATCACCTCGTTATGCATGTAATGATTGGGATGTTGTTGGTTAGTACATGATTGCTTGATAAAAAATATTGAGTAAAAATTATTTTAATTCTATTTAAGAAATTTTTTGTGAAATTTTCATATTCTTGTCCATTTTTTTAATCTAATAGATTTAATTTTTCATGTTCATTTAATTGAATAGTATTGTGTTTATACTTTTTTTCTTAACTACAATTGATAATTCACAAAATGAGTAAATAACTTATTGAGTATTGCAAAAGATACAAAGATGAACATTAACATGAGCATAAACATGAAGGGAGATTTCGATTCATTTTCTTGAAGAAAAATGTACTTATAGAAAATTCCAAACTTTATTAGGTAAAGAAGAATCAAAGTTATAGATAGCAAAATCAATAAACCAAAAATTTTAGGAGCCTAAGAGGAGCCATTACTCATTTGAAACAATCCAAAATACTCAAGGACTAAAAAAAAAAAAACCATCCTCTTCACACTTTGTTGACACCCTATTTTGCAATCCGTATTTAACCTCACATGAAGGGTAAAAGGGTAATTTCACACTGAAAATATGCATCTTGATTCTGGTCATTAGATCCTTAATCTCATTTCACCAAAATGATCTTGATGTTGTAACGATCAAATCGACTGGTCATGAGCCCTAATCGGACCATTAGATTGAAAGTTATCATCAAATCAAGTTTTAATGGCTGAGATGCACTATTACAAATTGAGTCTGACTATATGTGATTATGAACAATTGATTTCAATTGGTTATAAATATAATCAATTTGATATCGATGATGTGTCATAATTTGATTGGTTATGACTACATTTTATGGTAGAGTTGTATACACCTAATTAAGTAGATAGTTAAACATTAATTATTCAATGAGTAATTTGTGTAATTATCTTTTAATTAGAGTAAATTTAGAGCCAATTAAGTCTGAAATGGGAGTGATTGGAGCCATTTAATGTTAATTGGAAGCTAATTTGGGGACCTATTAATGTTAATTGTGCTAAAACCATTTTCTAACAAATGACCTCTGCTTACCATTTCATTGATATCTCTCAGAATATTTTGAATCTGTGAATGAGGTTATTTTTCCCAGAAACTAGACATCCGGGACTTCAATTTGAGCACAAGAATGAGACAATTCCGATCAGAATTGAGGCAGATATGATTTTTCAAAGTTGGCTCTATAGACTGTGATAACAGCTACAGGAAAACCGAATTTTGGCTTACTCCTCACTCCCACCAATCTTTCCATTTAATGCACCAAATTTTCCCAAAGGCTAAAATGAGGTCTAGGTTCATGATTCCTTGTCAACTCTCATTAAATGGCCTTCCATTCATATTTCCTCCACCACTACTATATAAACTCTCCTCTCCTTCATTCCAAGACACACAAAAAATCCCCCTATCTTCTCTTCTCTTGAGCTCTAGTGAAGTTGAGTAGTCTTGTCATATCTTGGTCTTCTTGAGACTCAAGGTATTGAGTGAGACTCACTCTCCCTCTCCTAGCTCTTCTTTTCCTCCATCCTTAGGACCTCCATCAAGAATCCCCCCTCCATCATATGGATCTTGCATGAAGGTATAATCCCCTTCCCTAATTGTTTGCTTATATTGTCATGATGAGAATTTAAGATTAAAGCATGATAATTCTCTTGAATATATTTGAATGTTCTTAATTGTTTTTATGTGTTCTTCACATGTTCTTAGTTGTTCATCACATGTTCATGCATATCACTAGATTTAATCTTAAATCCACATCAAAAATATGAAAAACATGTTTGTTTAGTAATTCTTTCAAATCCTTGAATCTAGGTTATCACTATCCACACACATTCACTAGAGTTTATTTTTCAATTCAAATGCCATGCTTAATAAATTGAATTAGGGTTTATCACATGCACACACATTAAATTCAACATACAAATTGATTGACATATTGGATGATATGATATGAATGTTGGCCACCATAGTCTAGAAGACCGGTTTCACCGGGCAAGGTGGGTGCCTAACACCTTCCCATCTTGTAACATAGCCTCCGAGCTTAGATCAAGGGTTAGTAGATTAAATACTTATCCATGTAATTTTTGATTTTTAGATTGTAACTAGGAAACAAAGCCATGTACTTTATCTTAGATTGTATCTAGGACCAAAGCCATGTAATTTTCCTATGATCAATGTAAATTCAATTTCAAATTAATAAAATGAGGAATTTTCATTCATGGTTTTCTTATTTTTCCAATAATTAAATAAGTGGCGACTCCATTGTAAAACCCTTAATCTAAAGGGAAAAATATAACTAGTCGAACCTCCATTTTGAGAGGCAATAACACGACTCCACCCATTCATGTGGGTTTGGCCCAACACATCCTATAAAAACGGGCCGGGGGCGCGGTCTCTCACAGTGGCGACAAGGATCACATACCCAGCGGTGAACCTACCACCCACCGCGACAAGGATCATCATGGTTATGCCATGGTGGTTCATAGGGACAAACTGTACCGTTCGGACCAACGCGGCGCTCCTGGCGTCACAAGTTGGGAGGTACGACGTCCTAGCTTGTGGGGACCTTTAACCTACCTTCTACCCATGTTGTAATGACCCATAGAACCTACCTTTAGGTCGGTCCATGTAAATTGCATTTCATTATGCATGTGTTTGGCCGTTGTTTGAACCATGATGAGTCCAAGTCCAACGCTTGAGCCCATCATAATTGTTTGAACCTTGTATGCTATGAATGAACTCAAGCCCAAAGGCTATGATTGAACTCTACTTGGTATAGAAACCCAAAATTGTTTCTTGAATTATCTAAGCCCAATACTTGAGCCCATCAAAGGTGTATACGCATGATCAACATCAAAGGCCAAAAGTTCACAAGATACATGCCTTCCAAGTGTAAGGTCAAGCCATTTCAAGCAAATACCAAATGATCATATGGTTCAAGCCTTTCAAGTGCAAGCCCAAGCCATTTCATCATAATCAAGGTTCAAGCACACCAAGCCTCAAGCATCCTAAATGGACCAAGAAGAAGCAAGTGGCCCAACTTTGCCTTACTCCACATTTGGTTTGCAATATCATGGTTAAGCTTAAAGTTTGTTTCTATTTGTTTTATGTTTCAATTCAAATTTTCATGTAGCATCTAATGAGCTTTGTTTGTGTATATATATTTAAAACAAAAAAAAAAAAACAAAAAAATTCAAAAAAAAAAAATCAAGATTTCCAAATCTTTCCCAAAAAAAAGAAAAATTTTTTCAAATGAAAAATGTCTTTGGACTAGGGGCATTGAGCCCTTAAGTCATTTAAAAAAAAAAAAATTCTTTGAACTAGGACCATTGAACTTCCTAGTGACTTTTTCAAAAAGACCCAATTTTTTTCTTTCTTTCAAGATTAAAAAAGAAAAAAAGTCTCCTTTTCAAAATGGTACATGAGGATCCCTTGGACAAAACATTTCCTAAATCTTGATGTTTAAAGGCTTGAGCAATCAACTTGTACCAAGGAATGATTAATTTCATTCGATCCATGTAAAAACTTTTGCTACTTGACTTAGAATATAAGAAGAAATGGTCTTAAAAGGCAATCAAAAAGATCCATCCATTGGAAAATCCCAAGAATCCATGCACTTGATCCAATTTTCAAAAGTCTTTTGTTTCACATCATTAGAGCATTCATACTTTTTCTTTTAAGATGAATTTATTAAAAGAGCTAGAGTCACTGTGCCTACAAGCAAGCATTACTAGGGATAGGAGGCCGTCTTTGGTAAAACAAGATTATACCTTAATACCTAGAATGATCATTATCCATTGCTAGCCCATTTGAGCCTTTAAACACTTAACCTTTTTTTTTGCATGAACCCACTAAAATCTAAACCTAGGGTGGGAAAATTCAAAGTATGCATGCTTAAATCTCATGTTGAGGAGGAGTCGACCTTGTATCTTTGAAGCTAATTGATAAAGCTCTCCTAGAAGACATGAAAGACAAGTGGAGAATTCATTAAGCTAAAGATAAGAGATCATCAAAGTAAAAGGAGTTTTCACTCAATCAAGGAAAGAGAAATGAAATTCCATCAATGTGAGAGAAAACAAAATGTGCATCAAGTTTGAAGAACCTAAAATTCATCATGCCAAGAAGAGTAGAAGGTTCATCCAAAAGAAAGTTCATCAAAAAGGAAAAGATTCATCAAGCACAGAAAGGTGCAAGTCCATTGAGGCAAGAAAGAAGTCTAGAGAGTGCATCAAAATGACCAAAAATCATTAAGCTGAGAAATACAAGGAGGGCAAAAGGTCCCCAAAAGTTCATTCAATCAAGAGATGAAAGACAAAAAAAAAAAAAGGAGCCTGCTAGGCTGAAAACCCAAAAGGGCGGTCTAGGCAAAAGTTAGGGCCAAAAGGGAAAGAAAAGAAAAGAAAGCCCGTTAGGCTGAAAACCCAAAAGGGCGGCCTAGGCAAAAGCTAGGGCCAAAGAAAAGAAAAAAAAAAAGGTAAAATCCTAGCAAATTGGAAACTTGAAAATGTAATCTAAAAAGAAAAGGATTTTACAAGATAAAAGTCTAGAGGTATGATTCAAGATGAATGAGCATAAAAACAAATGTTGATACAAGTGACCAATGAAGACTAGTGAGAAGATGACAAAGAAGAAATGTGACAACTCCTCCAATACTTGATTTTTGAGTAATGCATACTTGGGGGAACATCATAGGGAATTTTGAGCCTTTTTATATCCTTCATTTCATAACCTGAACTCGGCCTACATTTCAACCCATGAGTAAAGACCTCCTTGAAGTCTTGCTAGTTGTAGGCGCATCTTAAACTCTAATAATATCTTTCTCTTGAATTAAAAAGGAAAAATGCTTAAAATTGTCAAACCCCACAGGATGATATGTCCGAAGACAAAATTTCTCAAATTCTCAAATCCTCAAAAGAACTTCCAAACCTGGAGCACTCTCCTTGTTTGCACTCAACAATGTGATTCATAAATATTATCACATTTCATTTCTTGATTGCCTTTGGAGACTTAATCTGACGATGTTCAAAAGGATGTAGGAAATTTGATTACATGAGTTTAATGATCTTGATCCTTCCTAATCAAAGAGATTTGTTTGGTTCTTAAACACATTGATTTTCCAAAATGGTTGTTCAAAGGATCACATCTTGTTCAAAAAAAAAATGGAAATTTGCTTTTTTTCAAAAAAAAAAATCAATCTTTTTCAAAATCCAGTTCTCTTGAACTACGTCTTGACCTGATCCTCTGTGACAGAGGTACATAGGCAACCTTGCAAAGGCTCGATCCCTTTCACTCAAACAACCTTGGAGAACAAAGTCAAAATAATGTGACAAAATTGTTTGGGTGCATGTTAGGCTAAACTCATTTGTTTTGCATTAAGCATGTTTAAACTTAGAGCATTGGCCTATTTATATTGTATGCAAGTTTTCATGATAATTGGTTTCTAACAAGCTAGAGAAAGAAAGCCTTTTTGTAGGAACCAATGATGACGGACCGTGATCTTCTTTCATGTTCCCCAATTGTTGCAACATCAAATGAACTCAACTTCAATTTAAGCATGGAATATGCCTCAAACTAGGGGCATTGGCTAAATACTTTCAATTCATTTCAATGAATAAATCCATTGCTAATTGAAATTATCTTTTTACAGGAATTAAGCAAGGACTTATCCAGTAATCTGCATCAACTCCCAACCAAAGTTGTTCTCATTCAAAGGATAGGTTTTTCAAAAAACATCATCATGAATAAATCTTCATCACTTTTACTCCATCTTCATCTTCTTCACTTTTTGATAATGAACAAATCTTCATATTTCAAAAAAAAAAAAAAAATCATCAATCAAAATTTTCAATTCCTTTAAAAAACTCAAGTTTTCCAAATTCATTTCAAAAAAAAAAAAGGGAGACAAAATTTTTTTTTTTTCAATTCTTTCTA
>NW_022154852.1:0-46730 GCF_001633185.2 Quercus lobata
TTTTCGGCCTGTCCTGACCCGTTTCGTTTTGAAATGAAGCCTGGCTGATATTTTTTAATTTTTAGAATTTTTTTGAATTTATTTCTGAATTTGCTAACTTGGGTCTGGTTCGAACGGATAGGAATGAAATTTTTTTTATTCTCTATTTTTTCACCTGTAATGACCCGTTTCGTCCTGAAATGAAGCCTGCATTATATTTTTTAATTTTTAAATTTTTTTTGCATTTATTTTTGAATTTTCTAACTCGGGTCGGGTTCGAACGGATAGGAATGATATTTTTTTTGTTCTCTATTTTTCGGCCTGTCCTGACCCGTTTCGTTTTGAAATGAAGCCTGGATGATATTTTTTAATTTTTAGAATTTTTTTGAATTTATTTCTGAATTTGCAAACTTGGGTCTGGTTCGAACGGATAGGAATGAAATTTTTTTTATTCTCTATTTTTTCACCTGTAATGACCCGTTTCGTCTTGAAATGAAGCCTGCATGATATTTTTTAATTTTTAAATTTTTTTTGCATTTATTTTTGAATTTTCTAACTCGGGTCGGGTTCAAACGGATAGGAATGAAACTTTTTTTGTTCTCTATTTTTCGGCCTGTCCTGACTCGTTTCGTCTTGGAATGTAGCCTGAATGATGTTTTTTACTTTTTAGAATTCTTTTGCCTTTATTTTTGAATTTTCTAACTCGGGTCGGGTTCGAACGGATAGGAATGAAATTTTTTTTGTTGTCTATTTTTCGGACTGTCTTGGCCCGTTTCGTCTTGAAATGAAGCTTGGATGATATTTTTTAATTTTTAGAATTTTTTTGCCTTAATTTTTGAATTTTCTAACTCGGGTCTGGTTCGAACGGATAGGAAAGAAATTTTTTTTGTTCTCTATTTTTCAGCTGTCCTGACCCGTTCGTCTTGGAATGAAGCCTGAATGATGTTTTTTACTTTTTAGATTTTTGTTGCCTTTATTTTTTAATTTTCTAACTCGGGTCGGGTTCGAACGGATAGGAAAGAAAATTTTTTTTCCTATTTTCCACCTTCTTGTCCCGTTTCGTCTTTGAAATGATGCCTGGGTGACGTTTTTAAATTTTTAAATTTTTTTTGCCAATTATTTTTGAATTTTCTAACTCGGGTCGGGTTCGACGGATGAGGAATGATATTTTTTTTGTTCTCTATTTTTCGGCCTGTCCTGACCCCTTTCGTCTTGAAATGAAGCCTGGATGATGTTTTTTAATTTTTAAAATTTTTTTACATTAATTTTTGAATTTTCTAACTCGGGTCGGGTATGAACGGATAGGAATTAAATTTTTTTTGTTCTCTATTTTTCGGCCTGTCCTGACCCGTTTTGTCTTGGAATGTAGCCTGGATGATGTTTTTTAATTTTTAAAATTTTTTTACATTAATTTTTGAATTTTCTATCTCGGGTCGGGTACGAACGGATTGGAATGAAACTTTTTTTGTTCTCTATTTTTCGGCCTGTCCTGACCCGTTTCGTCTTGGAATGTAGCCTGAATGATGTTTTTTACTTTTTAGAATTCTTTTGCCTTTATTTTTGAATTTTCTAACTCGGGTCGGGTTCGAACGGATAGGAATGAAATTTTTTTTGTTGTCTATTTTTCGGACTGTCTTGGCCCGTTTCGTCTTGAAATGAAGCTTGGATGATATTTTTTAATTTTTAGAATTTTTTTGCCTTAATTTTTGAATTTTCTAACTCGGGTTTGGTTCGATCGGATAGGAAAGAAATTTTTTTTGTTCTCTATTTTTCAGCCTGTCCTGACCCGTTCCGTCTTGGAATGAAGCCTGAATGATGTTTTTTACTTTTTAGATTTCTGTTGCCTTTATTTTTTAATTTTCTAACTCGGGTCGGGTTCGAACGGATAGGAAAGAAAATTTTTTTTCCCTATTTTCCAGCCTGTCTTGTCCCGTTTCGTCTTGAAATGATGCCTGGGTGACGTTTTTAAATTTTTAAATTTTTTTTGCAATTATTTTTGAATTTTCTAACTCGGGTCGGGTTCGAACGGATAGGAATGAAATTTTTTTTATTCTCTAATTTTCGGCCTGTCCTGACCCCTTTCGTCTTGAAATGAAGCCTGGATGATGTTTTTTAATTTTTAAAATTTTTTTACATTAATTTTTGAATTTTCTAACTCGGGTCGGGTATGAACGGATAGGAATGAAATTTTTTTTGTTCTCTATTTTTCGGCCTGTCCTGACCCGTTTCGTCTTGGAATGTAGCCTGGATGATGTTTTTTAATTTTTAAAATTTTTTTACATTAATTTTTGAATTTTCTATCTCGGGTCGGGTACGAACGGATAGGAATGAAACTTTTTTTGTTCTCTATTTTTCGGCCTGTCCTGACCCGTTTCGTCTTGGAATGTAGCCTGAATGATGTTTTTTACTTTTTAGAATTCTTTTGCCTTTATTTTTGAATTTTCTAACTCGGGTCGGGTTCGAACGGATAGGAATGAAATTTTTTTTGTTGTCTATTTTTCGGACTGTCTTGGCCCGTTTCGTCTTGAAATGAAGCTTGGATGATATTTTTTAATTTTTAGAATTTTTTTGCCTTAATTTTTGAATTTTCTAACTCGGGTCTGGTTCGAACGGATAGGAAAGAAATTTTTTTTGTTCTCTATTTTTCAGCCTGTCCTGACCCGTTTCGTCTTGGAATGAAGCCTGAATGATGTTTTTTACTTTTTAGATTTCTGTTGCCTTTATTTTTTAATTTTCTAACTCGGGTCGGGTTCGAACGGATAGGAAAGAAAATTTTTTTTCCCTATTTTTCAGCCTGTCTTGTCCCGTTTCGTCTTGAAATGATGCCTGGGTGACGTTTTTAAATTTTTAAATTTTTTTTGCAATTATTTTTGAATTTTCTAACTCGGGTCGGGTTCGAACGGATAGGAATGAAATTTTTTTTATTCTCTAATTTTCGGCCTGTCCTGACCCGTTTCGTCTTGAAATGAAGCCCGGATGATGTTTTCTAATTTTTATAATTTTTTTGCATTTATTTTTGTATTTTGTAACTCGGGTCTGGTTCGAACGGATAGGAAGGAAATTTTTTTTGTTCTCACTTTTTCGGCCTGTCCTGACCCGTTTCGTCTTTAAATGAAGCCTGGACAATGTTTTTTAATTTTTAAATTTTTTTTGCATTTATTTTTGAATTTTCTAACTCGGGTCGGGTTCGAACGTATAGGAATGATATTTTTGTTGTTCTTTTTTTGTTTTAGCCTGTCCTGACCCGTTTCGTCTTGAAATGAAGCCTGGACGATGTTATTTAATTTTTAAAATTTTTTTGCATTTATTTTTAATTTTCTAACTCGGGTCGGGTTCGAACGGATAGGAATGATATTTTTTTTGTTCTCTATTTTTCGGCCTGTCCTGACCCGTTTCGTTTTGAAATGAAGCCTGGATGATATTTTTTAATTTTTAGAATTTTTTTGAATTTATTTCTGAATTTGCTAACTTGGGTCTGGTTCGAACGGATAGGAATGAAATTTTTTTTATTCTCTATTTTTTCACCTGTAATGACCCGTTTCGTCTTGAAATGAAGCCTGCATGATATTTTTTAATTTTTAAATTTTTTTTGCATTTATTTTTGAATTTTCTAACTCGGGTCGGGTTCGAACGGATAGGAATGATATTTTTTTTGTTCTTTATTTTTCGGCCTGTCCTGACCCGTTTCGTTTTGAAATGAAGCCTGGATGATATTTTTTAATTTTTAGAATTTTTTTGAATTTATTTATGAATTTGCAAACTTGGGTCTGGTTCGAACGGATAGGAATGAAATTTTTTTTATTCTCTATTTTTTCACCTGTAATGACCCGTTTCGTCTTGAAATGAAGCCTGCATGATATTTTTTAATTTTTAAATTTTTTTTGCATTTATTTTTGAATTTTCTAACTCGGGTCGGGTTCGAACGGATAGGAATGAAATTTTTTTTATTCTCTAATTTTCGGCCTGTCCTGACCCGTTTCGTCTTGAAATGAAGCCCGGATGATGTTTTGTAATTTTTATAATTTTTTTGCATTTATTTTTGTATTTTGTAACTCGGGTCTGGTTCGAACGGATAGGAAGGAAATTTTTTTTGTTCTCACTTTCTCGGTCTGTCCTGACCCGTTTCGTCTTTAAATGAAGCCTGGACAATGTTTTTTAATTTTTAAATTTTTTTTGCATTTATTTTTGAATTTTCTAACTCGGGTCGGGTTCGAACGGATAGGAATGATATTTTTGTTGTTCTTTTTTTTTTTTAGCCTGTCCTGACCCGTTTCGTCTTGAAATGAAGCCTGGACGATGTTATTTAATTTTTAAAATTTTTTTGCATTTATTTTTAATTTTCTAACTCGGGTCGGGTTCGAACGGATAGGAATGATATTTTTTTTGTTCTCTATTTTTCGGCCTGTCCTGACCCGTTTCGTTTTGAAATGAAGCCTGGATGATATTTTTTAATTTTTAGAATTTTTTTGAATTTATTTCTGAATTTGCAAACTTGGGTCTGGTTCGAACGGATAGGAATGAAATTTTTTTTATTCTCTATTTTTTCACCTGTAATGACCCGTTTCGTCTTGAAATGAAGCCTGCATGATATTTTAATTTTTAAATTTTTTTGCATTTATTTTTGAATTTTCTAACTCGGGTCGGGTTCGAACGGATAGGAATGATATTTTTTTTGTTCTCTATTTTTCGTCCTGTCCTGACCCCTTTCGTCTTGCAATGAAGCCTGGATGATGTTTTTTAATTTTTAAAATTTTTTTACATTAATTTTTGAATTTTCTAACTCGGGTCGGGTAGGAACGGATAGGAATGAAATTTTTTTTGTTCTCTATTTTTCGGCCTGTCCTGACCCGTTTCGTCTTGGAATGTAGCCTGGATGATGTTTTTTAATTTTTAAAATTTTTTTACATTAATTTTTGAATTCTCTATCTCGGGTCGGGTACGAACAGATAGGAATGAAATTTTTTTTGTTCTCTATTTTTCGGCCTGTCCTGACTCGTTTCGTCTTGGAATGTAGCTTGAATGATGTTTTTTACTTTTTAGAATTCTTTTGCCTTTATTTTTGAATTTTCTAACTCGGGTCGGGTTCGAACGGATAGGAATGAAATTTTTTTTGTTGTCTATTTTTCGGACTGTCTTGGCCCGTTTCGTCTTGAAATGAAGCTTGGATGATATTTTTTAATTTTTAGAATTTTTTTGCCTTAATTTTTGAATTTTCTAACTCGGGTCTGGTTCGAACGGATAGGAAAGAAATTTTTTTTGTTCTCTATTTTTCAGCCTGTCCTGACCCGTTTCGTCTTGGAATGAAGCCTGAATGATGTTTTTTACTTTTTAGATTTCTGTTGCCTTTATTTTTTAATTTTCTAACTCGGGTCGGGTTCGAACGGATAGGAAAGAAAATTTTTTTTCCCTATTTTCCAGCCTGTCTTGTCCCGTTTCGTCTTGAAATGATGCCTGGGTGACGTTTTTAAATTTTTAGAATTCTTTTGCCTTTATTTTTGAATTTTCTAACTCGGGTCGGGTTCGAACGGATAGGAATGAAATTTTTTTTGTTGTCTATTTTTCGGACTGTCTTGGCCCGTTTCGTCTTGAAATGAAACTTGGATGATATTTTTTAATTTTTAGAATTTTTTCGCCTTAATTTTTGAATTTTCTAACTCGGGTCAGGTTCGAACGGATAGGAAAGAAATTTTTTTTGTTCTCTATTTTTCAGCCTGTCCTGACCCGTTTCATCTTGGAATGAAGCCTGAATGATGTTTTTTACTTTTTAGATTTCTGTTGCCTTTATTTTTTAATTTTCTAACTCGGGTCGGGTTCGAACGGATAGGAAAGAAAATTTTTTTTCCCTATTTTTCAGCCTGTCTTGTCCCGTTTCGTCTTGAAATGATGCCTGGGTGACGTTTTTAAATTTTTAAATTTTTTATGCAATTATTTTTGAATTTTCTAACTCGGGTCGGGTTCGAACGGATAGGAATGAAATTTTTTTTATTCTCTAATTTTCGGCCTGTCCTGACCCGTTTCGTCTTGAAATGAAGCCCGGATGATGTTTTCTAATTTTTATAATTTTTTTGCATTTATTTTTGTATTTTGTAACTCTAATTTTTATAATTTTTTTGCATTTATTTTTGTATTTTGTAACTCGGGTCTGGTTCGAACGGATAGGAAGGAAATTTTTTTTGTTCTCACTTTTTCGGCCTGTCCTGACCCGTTTCGTCTTTAAATGAAGCCTGGACAATGTTTTTTAATTTTTAAATTTTTTTTGCATTTATTTTTGAATTTTCTAACTCGGGTCGGGTTCGAACGGGAATAGGAATGATATTTTTTTTTTTTAAAATTTTTTTGCATTTATTTTTAATTTTCTAACTCGGGTCTATTTTTCGGCCTGTCCTGACCCGTTTCGTTTTGAAATGAAGCCTGGATGATATTTTTTAATTTTTAGAATTTTTTTGAATTTATTTCTGAATTTGCAAACTTGGGTCTGGTTCGAACGGATAGGAATGAAATTTTTTTTATTCTCTATTTTTTCACCTGTAATGACCCGTTTCGTCTTGAAATGAAGCCTGCATGATATTTTTTAATTTTTAAATTTTTTTTGCATTTATTTTTGAATTTTCTAACTCGGGTCGGGTTCGAACGGATATGAATCATTTTTTTTTTTGTTCTCTATTTTTCGGCCTGTCCTGACCCGTTTCGTTTTGAAATGAAGCCTGGATGATATTTTTTAATTTTTAGAATTTTTTTGAATTTATTTCTGAATTTGCTAACTTGGGTCTGGTTCGAACGGATAGGAATGAAATTTTTTTTATTCTCTATTTTTTCACCTGTAATGACCTGTTTCGTCTTGAAATGAAGCCTGCATGATATTTTTTAATTTTTAAATTTTTTTTGCATTTATTTTTGAATTTTCTAACTCGGGTCGGGTATGAACGGATAGGAATGAAATTTTTTTTGTTCTCTATTTTTCGGCCTGTCCTGACCCGTTTCGTCTTGGAATGTAGCCTGGATGATGTTTTTTAATTTTTAAAATTTTTTTACATTAATTTTTGAATTTTCTATCTCGGGTCGGGTACGAACGGATAGGAATGAAATTTTTTTTGTTCTCTATTTTTCGGCCTGTCCTGACCCGTTTCGTCTTGGAATGTAGCCTGAATGATGTTTTTTACTTTTTAGAATTCTTTTGCCTTTATTTTTGAATTTTCTAACTCGGGTCGGGTTCGAACGGATAGGAATGAAATTTTTTTTGTTGTCTATTTTTCGGACTGTCTTGGCCCGTTTCGTCTTGAAATGAAGCTTGGATGATATTTTTAAATTTTTAGAATTTTTTTGCCTTAATTTTTGAATTTTCTAACTCGGGTCTGGTTCGAACGGATAGGAAAGAAATTTTTTTTGTTCTCTATTTTTCAGCCTGTCCTGACCCGTTTCGTCTTGGAATGAAGCCTGAATGATGTTTTTTACTTTTTAGATTTCTGTTGCCTTTATTTTTTAATTTTCTAACTAGGGTCGGGTTCGAACGGATAGGAAAGAAAATTTTTTTTCCCTATTTTTCAGCCTGCCTTGTCCCGTTTCGTCTTGAAATGATGCCTGGGTGACGTTTTTAAATTTTTAAATTTTTTTTGCAATTATTTTTGAATTTTCTAACTCGGGTCGGGTTCGAACGGATAGGAATGATATTTTTTTTGTTCTCTATTTTTCGGCCTGTCCTGACCCGTTTCGTTTTGAAATGAAGCCTGGATGATATTTTTTAATTTTTAGAATTTTTTTGAATTTATTTCTGAATTTGCAAACTTGGGTCTGGTTCGAACGGATAGGAATGAAATTTTTTTTATTCTCTATTTTTTCACCTGTAATGACCCGTTTCGTCTTGAAATGAAGCCTGCATGATATTTTTTAATTTTTAAATTTTTTTTGCATTTATTTTTGAATTTTCTAACTCGGGTCGGGTTCGAACGGATAGGAATGATATTTTTTTTGTTCTCTATTTTTCGGCCTGTCCTGACCCCTTTTGTCTTGAAATGAAGCCTGGATGATGTTTTTTAATTTTTTTACATTAATTTTTGAATTTCTAACTCGGGTCGGGTATGAACGGATAGAATGAAATTTTTTTTATTCTCTATTTTTTCACCTGTAATGACCCGTTTCGTCTTGAAATGAAGCCTGCATGATATTTTAATTTTTAAATTTTTTTGCATTTATTTTTGAATTTTCTAACTCGGGTCGGGTTCGAACGGATAGGAATGATATTTTTTTTGTTCTCTATTTTTCGGCCTGTCCTGACCCCTTTCGTCTTGAAATGAAGCCTGGATGATGTTTTTTAATTTTTAAAATTTTTTTACATTAATTTTTGAATTTTCTAACTCGGGTCGGGTAGGAACGGATAGGAATGAAATTTTTTTTGTTCTCTATTTTTCGGCCTGTCCTGACCCGTTTCGTCTTGAATGGCCTGGATGATGTTTTTTAATTTTTAAAATTTTTTTACATTAATTTTTGAATTCTAACTCGGGTCGGGTATGAACGGATAGGAATGAAATTTTTTTTGTTCTCTATTTTTCGGCCTGTCCTGACCCGTTTCGTCTTGGAATGTAGCCTGGATGATGTTTTTTAATTTTTAAAATTTTTTTACATTAATTTTTGAATTCTCTATCTCGGGTCGGGTACGAACAGATAGGAATGAAATTTTTTTTGTTCTCTATTTTTCGGCCTGTCCTGACTCGTTTCGTCTTGGAATGTAGCCTGAATGATGTTTTTTACTTTTTAGAATTCTTTTGCCTTTATTTTTGAATTTTCTAACTCGGGTCGGGTTCGAACGGATAGGAATGAAATTTTTTTTGTTGTCTATTTTTCGGACTGTCTTGGCCCGTTTCGTCTTGAAATGAAGCTTGGATGATATTTTTTAATTTTTAGAATTTTTTTGCCTTAATTTTTGAATTTTCTAACTCGGGTCTGGTTCGAACGGATAGGAAAGAAATTTTTTTTGTTCTCTATTTTTCAGCCTGTCCTGACCCGTTTCGTCTTGGAATGAGGCCTGAATGATGTTTTTTACTTTTTAGATTTCTGTTGCCTTTATTTTTTAATTTTCTAACTCGGGTCGGGTTCGAACGGATTGGAAAGAAAATATTTTTTCCCTATTTTCCAGCCTGTCTTGTCCCGTTTCGTCTTGAAATGATGCCTGGGTGACGTTTTTAAATTTTTAAATTTTTTTTGCAATTATTTTTGAATTTTCTAACTCGGGTCGGGTTCGAACGGATAGGAATGAAATTTTTTTTATTCTCTAATTTTCGGCCTGTCCTGACCCCTTTCGTCTTGAAATGAAGCCTGGATGATGTTTTTTAATTTTTAAAATTTTTTTACATTAATTTTTGAATTTTCTAACTCGGGTCGGGTATGAACGGATAGGAATGAAATTTTTTTTGTTCTCTATTTTTCGGCCTGTCCTGACCCGTTTCGTCTTGGAATGTAGCCTGGATGATGTTTTTTAATTTTTAAAATTTTTTTACATTAATTTTTGAATTTTCTATCTCGGGTCGGGTACGAACGGATAGGAATGAAACTTTTTTTGTTCTCTATTTTTCGGCCTGTCCTGACCCGTTTCGTCTTGGAATGTAGCCTGAATGATGTTTTTTACTTTTTAGAATTCTTTTGCCTTTATTTTTGAATTTTCTAACTCGGGTCGGGTTCGAACGGATAGGAATGAAATTTTTTTTGTTGTCTATTTTTCGGACTGTCTTGGCCCGTTTCGTCTTGAAATGAAGCTTGGATGATATTTTTTAATTTTTAGAATTTTTTTGCCTTAATTTTTGAATTTTCTAACTCGGGTCTGGTTCGAACGGATAGGAAAGAAATTTTTTTTGTTCTCTATTTTTCAGCCTGTCCTGACCCGTTTCGTCTTGGAATGAAGCCTGAACGATGTTTTTTACTTTTTAGATTTCTGTTGCCTTTATTTTTTAATTTTCTAACTCGGGTCGGGTTCGAACGGATAGGAAAGAAAATTTTTTTTCCCTATTTTCCAGCCTGTCTTGTCCCGTTTCGTCTTGAAATGATGCCTGGGTGACGTTTTTAAATTTTTAAATTTTTTTTGCAATTATTTTTGAATTTTCTAACTCGGGTCGGGTTCGAACGGATAGGAATGAAATTTTTTTTATTCTCTAATTTTCGGCCTGTCCTGACCCGTTTCGTCTTGAAATGAAGCCCGGATGATGTTTTCTAATTTTTATAATTTTTTTGCATTAATTTTTGAATTTTCTAACTCGGGTCTGGTTCGAACGGATAGGAAAGAAATTTTTTTTGTTCTCTATTTTTCAGCCTGTCCTGACCCGTTTCGTCTTGGAATGAAGCCTGAATGATGTTTTTTACTTTTTAGATTTCTGTTGCCTTTATTTTTTAATTTTCTAACTCGGGTCGGGTTCGAACGGATAGGAAAGAAAATTTTTTTTCCCTATTTTCCAGCCTGTCTTGTCCCGTTTCGTCTTGAAATGATGCCTGGGTGACGTTTTTAAATTTTTAAATTTTTTTTGCAATTATTTTTGAATTTTCTAACTCGGGTCGGGTTCGAACGGATAGGAATGAAATTTTTTTTATTCTCTAATTTTCGGCCTGTCCTGACCCCTTTCGTCTTGAAATGAAGCCTGGATGATGTTTTTTAATTTTTAAAATTTTTTTACATTAATTTTTGAATTTTCTAACTCGGGTCGGGTATGAACGGATAGGAATGAAATTTTTTTTGTTCTCTATTTTTCGGCCTGTCCTGACCCGTTTCGTCTTGGAATGTAGCCTGAATGATGTTTTTTACTTTTTAGAATTCTTTTGCCTTTATTTTTGAATTTTCTAACTCGGGTCGGGTTCGAACGGATAGGAATGAAATTTTTTTTGTTGTCTATTTTTCGGACTGTCTTGGCCCGTTTCGTCTTGAAATGAAGCTTGGATGATATTTTTTAATTTTTAGAATTTTTTTGCCTTAGTTTTTGAATTTTCTAACTCGGGTCTGGTTCGAACGGATAGGAAAGAAATTTTTTTTGTTCTCTATTTTTCAGCCTGTCCTGACCCGTTTCGTCTTGGAATGAAGCCTGAATGATGTTTTTTACTTTTTAGATTTCTGTTGCCTTTATTTTTTAATTTTCTAACTCGGGTCGGGTTCGAACGGATAGGAAAGAAAATTTTTTTTCCCTATTTTTCAGCCTGTCTTGTCCCGTTTCGTCTTGAAATGATGCCTGGGTGACGTTTTTAAATTTTTAAATTTTTTTTGCAATTATTTTTGAATTTTCTAACTCGGGTCGGGTTCGAACGGATAGGAATGAAATTTTTTTTATTCTCTAATTTTCGGCCTGTCCTGACCCGTTTCGTCTTGAAATGAAGCCCGGATGATGTTTTCTAATTTTTATAATTTTTTTGCATTTATTTTTGTATTTTGTAACTCGGGTTTGGTTCGAACGGATAGGAAGGAAATTTTTTTTGTTCTCACTTTTTCGGCCTGTCCTGACCCGTTTCGTCTTTAAATGAAGCCTGGACAATGTTTTTTAATTTTTAAATTTTTTTTGCATTTATTTTTGAATTTTCTAACTCGGGTCGGGTTCGAACGTATAGGAATGATATTTTTGTTGTTCTTTTTTTGTTTTAGCCTGTCCTGACCCGTTTCGTCTTGAAATGAAGCCTGGACGATGTTATTTAATTTTTAAAATTTTTTTGCATTTATTTTTAATTTTCTAACTCGGGTCGGGTTCGAACGGATAGGAATGATATTTTTTTTGTTCTCTATTTTTCGGCCTGTCCTGACCCGTTTCGTTTTGAAATGAAGCCTGGATGATATTTTTTAATTTTTAGAATTTTTTTGAATTTATTTCTGAATTTGCTAACTTGGGTCTGGTTCGAACGGATAGGAATGAAATTTTTTTTATTCTCTATTTTTTCACCTGTAATGACCCGTTTCGTCTTGAAATGAAGCCTGCATGATATTTTTTAATTTTTAAATTTTTTTTGCATTTATTTTTGAATTTTCTAACTCGGGTCGGGTTCGAACGGATAGGAATGATATTTTTTTTGTTCTCTATTTTTCGGCCTGTCCTGACCCGTTTCGTTTTGAAATGAAGCCTGGATGATATTTTTTAATTTTTAGAATTTTTTTGAATTTATTTCTGAATTTGCAAACTTGGGTCTGGTTCGAACGGATAGGAATGAAATTTTTTTTATTCTCTATTTTTTCACCTGTAATGACCCGTTTCGTCTTGAAATGAAGCCTGCATGATATTTTTTAATTTTTAAATTTTTTTTGCATTTATTTTTGAATTTTCTAACTCGGGTCGGGTTCGAACGGATAGGAATGATATTTTTTTTGTTCTCTATTTTTCGGCCTGTCCTGACCCCTTTCGTCTTGAAATGAAGCCTGGATGATGTTTTTTAATTTTTAAAATTTTTTTACATTAATTTTTGAATTTTCTAACTCGGGTCGGGTATGAACGGATAGGAATGAAATTTTTTTTGTTCTCTATTTTTCGGCCTGTCCTGACCCGTTTCGTCTTGGAATGTAGCCTGGATGATGTTTTTTAATTTTTAAAATTTTTTTACATTAATTTTTGAATTCTCTATCTCGGGTCGGGTACGAACAGATAGGAATGAAATTTTTTTTGTTCTCTATTTTTCGGCCTGTCCTGACTCGTTTCGTCTTGGAATGTAGCCTGAATGATGTTTTTTACTTTTTAGAATTCTTTTGCCTTTATTTTTGAATTTTCTAACTCGGGTCGGGTTCGAACGGATAGGAATGAAATTTTTTTTTTGTCTATTTTTCGGACTGTCTTGGCCCGTTTCGTCTTGAAATGAAGCTTGGATGATATTTTTTAATTTTTAGAATTTTTTTGCCTTAATTTTTGAATTTTCTAACTCGGGTCTGGTTCGAACGGATAGGAAAGAAATTTTTTTTGTTCTCTATTTTTCAGCCTGTCCTGACCCGTTTCGTCTTGGAATGAAGCCTGAATGATGTTTTTTACTTTTTAGATTTCTGTTGCCTTTATTTTTTAATTTTCTAACTCGGGTCGGGTTCGAACGGATAGGAAAGAAAATTTTTTTTCCCTATTTTTCAGCCTGTCTTGTCCCGTTTCGTCTTGAAATGATGCCTGGGTGACGTTTTTAAATTTTTAAATTTTTTTTGCAATTATTTTTGAATTTTCTAACTCGGGTCGGGTTCGAACGGATAGGAATGAAATTTTTTTTATTCTCTAATTTTCGGCCTGTCCTGACCCCTTTCGTCTTGAAATGAAGCCTGGATGATGTTTTTTAATTTTTAAAATTTTTTTACATTAATTTTTGAATTTTCTAACTCGGGTCGGGTATGAACGGATAGGAATGAAATTTTTTTTGTTCTCTATTTTTCGGCCTGTCCTGACCCGTTTCGTCTTGGAATGTAGCCTGGATGATGTTTTTTAATTTTTAAAATTTTTTTACATTAATTTTTGAATTCTCTATCTCGGGTCGGGTACGAACGATAGGAATGAAATTTTTTTTGTTCTCTATTTTCCGGCCTGTCCTGACCGTTTCGTCTTGGAATGTAGCCTGAATGATGTTTTTTACTTTTTAGAATTCTTTTGCCTTTATTTTTGAATTTTCTAACTCGGGTCGGGTTCGAACGGATAGGAATGAAATTTTTTTTGTTGTCTATTTTTCGGACTGTCTTGGCCCGTTTCGTCTTGAAATGAAGCTTGGATGATATTTTTTAATTTTTAGAATTTTTTTGCCTTAATTTTTGAATTTTCTAACTCGGGTCTGGTTCGAACGGATAGGAAAGAAATTTTTTTTGTTCTCTATTTTTCAGCCTGTCCTGACCCGTTTCGTCTTGGAATGAAGCCTGAATGATGTTTTTTACTTTTTAGATTTCTGTTGCCTTTATTTTTTAATTTTCTAACTCGGGTCGGGTTCGAACGGATAGGAAAGAAAATTTTTTTTCCCTATTTTCCAGCCTGTCTTGTCCCGTTTCGTCTTGAAATGATGCCTGGGTGACGTTTTTAAATTTTTAAATTTTTTTTGCAATTTATTTTTGAATTTTCTAACTCGGGTCGGGTTCGAACGGATAGGAATGAAATTTTTTTTGTTCTCTAATTTTCGGCCTGTCCTGACCCGTTTCGTCTTGAAATGAAGCCCGGATGATGTTTTTTCACTTTTTAGATTTCTGTTGCCTTTATTTTTTAATTTTCTAACTCGGGTCTGGTTCGAACGGATAGGAAGGAAATTTTTTTTGTTCTCACTTTTTCGGCCTGTCCTGACCCGTTTCGTCTTTAAATGAAGCCTGGACAATGTTTTTTAATTTTTAAATTTTTTTTGCATTTATTTTTGAATTTTCTAACTCGGGTCGGGTATGAACGGATAGGAATGAAATTTTTTTTGTTCTCTATTTTTCGGCCTGTCCTGACCCCTTTCGTCTTGAAATGAAGCCTGGATGATGTTTTTTAATTTTTAAAATTTTTTTACATTAATTTTTGAATTTTCTAACTCGGGTCGGGTACGAACGGATAGGAATGAAATTTTTTTTGTTCTCTATTTTTCGGCCTGTCCTGACCCGTTTCGTCTTGGAATGTAGCCTGGATGATGTTTTTTAATTTTTAAAATTTTTTTACATTAATTTTTGAATTCTCTATCTCGAGTCGGGTACGAACAGATAGGAATGAAATTTTTTTTGTTCTCTATTTTTCGGCCTGTCTTGACTCGTTTCGTCTTGGAATGTAGCCTGAATGATGTTTTTTACTTTTTAGAATTCTTTTGCCTTTATTTTTGAATTTTCTAACTCGGGTCGGGTTCGAACGGATAGGAATGAAATTTTTTTTGTTGTCTATTTTTCGGACTGTCTTGGCCCGTTTCGTCTTGAAATGAAGCTTGGATGATATTTTTTAATTTTTAGAATTTTTTTGCCTTAATTTTTGAATTTTCTAACTCGGGTCTGGTTCGAACGGATAGGAAAGAAATTTTATTTGTTCTCTATTTTTCAGCCTGTCCTGCCCCGTTTCGTCTTGGAATGAAGCCTGAATGATGTTTTTTACTTTTTAGATTTCTGTTGCCTTTATTTTTTAATTTTCTAACTCGGGTCGGGTTCGAACGGATAGGAAAGAAAATTTTTTTTCCCCATTTTCCAGCCTGTCTTGTCCCGTTTCGTCTTGAAATGATGCCTGGGTGACGTTTTTAAATTTTTAAATTTTTTTTGAAATTATTTTTGAATTTTCTAACTCGGGTCGGGTTCGAACGGATAGGAATGAAATTTTTTTTGTTCTCTAATTTTCGGCCTGTCCTGACCCGTTTCGTCTTGAAATGAAGCCCGGATGATGTTTTTCACTTTTTAGATTTCTGTTGCCTTTATTTTTTAATTTTCTAACTCGGGTCTGGTTCGAACGGATAGGAAGGAAATTTTTTTTGTTCTCACTTTTTCGGCCTGTCCTGACCCGTTTCGTCTTTAAATGAAGCCTGGACAATGTTTTTTAATTTTTAAATTTTTTTTGCATTTATTTTTGAATTTTCTAACTCGGGTCGGGTATGAACGGATAGGAATGAAATTTTTTTTGTTCTCTATTTTTCGGCCTGTCCTGACCCCTTTCGTCTTGAAATGAAGCCTGGATGATGTTTTTTAATTTTTAAAATTTTTTTACATTAATTTTTGAATTTTCTAACTCGGGTCGGGTACGAACGGATAGGAATGAAATTTTTTTTGTTCTCTATTTTTCGGCCTGTCCTGACCCGTTTCGTCTTGGAATGTAGCCTGGATGATGTTTTTTAATTTTTAAAATTTTTTTACATTAATTTTTGAATTTCTATCTCGGGTCGGGTACGAACGGATAGGAATGAAATTTTTTTTGTTCTCTATTTTTCGGCCTGTCTTGACCGTTTCGTCTTGGAATGTAGCCTGAATGATGTTTTTTACTTTTTAGAATTCTTTTGCCTTTATTTTTGAATTTTCTAACTCGGGTCGGGTTCGAACGGATAGGAATGAAATTTTTTTTGTTGTCTATTTTTCGGACTGTCTTGGCCCGTTTCGTCTTGAAATGAAGCTTGGATGATATTTTTTAATTTTTAGAATTTTTTTGCCTTAATTTTTGAATTTTCTAACTCGGGTCTGGTTCGAACGGATAGGAAAGAAATTTTATTTGTTCTCTATTTTTCAGCCTGTCCTGCCCCGTTTCGTCTTGGAATGAAGCCTGAATGATGTTTTTTACTTTTTAGATTTCTGTTGCCTTTATTTTTTAATTTTCTAACTCGGGTCGGGTTCGAACGGATAGGAAAGAAAATTTTTTTTCCCCATTTTCCAGCCTGTCTTGTCCCGTTTCGTCTTGAAATGATGCCTGGGTGACGTTTTTAGATTTTTAAATTTTTTTTGAAATTATTTTTGAATTTTCTAACTCGGGTCGGGTTCGAACGGATAGGAATGAAATTTTTTTTGTTCTCTAATTTTCGGCCTGTCCTGACCCCTTTCGTCTTGAAATGAAGCCTGGATGATGTTTTTTAATTTTTAAAATTTTTTTACATTAATTTTTGAATTTTCTAACTCGGGTCGGGTATGAACGGATAGGAATGAAATTTTTTTTGTTCTCTATTTTTCGGCCTGTCCTGACCCGTTTCGTCTTGGAATGTAGCCTGGATGATGTTTTTTAATTTTTAAAATTTTTTTACATTAATTTTTGAATTTTCTATCTCGGGTCGGGTACGAACGGATAGGAATGAAACTTTTTTTGTTCTCTATTTTTCGGCCTGTCCTGACCCGTTTCGTCTTGGAATGTAGCCCGAATGATGTTTTTTACTTTTTAGAATTCTTTTGCCTTTATTTTTGAATTTTCTAACTCGGGTCGGGTTCGAACGGATAGGAATGAAATTTTTTTTGTTGTCTATTTTTCGGACTGTCTTGGCCCGTTTCGTCTTGAAATGAAGCTTGGATGATATTTTTTAATTTTTAGAATTTTTTTGCCTTAATTTTTGAATTTTCTAACTCGGGTCTGGTTCGAACGGATAGGAAAGAAATTTTTTTTGTTCTCTATTTTTCAGCCTGTCCTGACCCGTTTCGTCTTGGAATGAAGCCTGAATGATGTTTTTTACTTTTTAGATTTCTGTTGCCTTTATTTTTTAATTTTCTAACTCGGGTCGGGTTCGAACGGATAGGAAAGAAATTTTTTTTTCCCTATTTTTCAGCCTGTCTTGTCCCGTTTCGTCTTGAAATGATGCCTGGGTGACGTTTTTAAATTTTTAAATTTTTTTAGCAATTATTTTTGAATTTTCTAACTCGGGTCGGGTTCGAACGGATAGGAATGAAATTTTTTTTATTCTCTAATTTTCGGCCTGTCCTGACCCGTTTCGTCTTGAAATGAAGCCCGGATGATGTTTTCTAATTTTTATAATTTTTTTGCATTTATTTTTGTATTTTGTAACTCGGGTCTGGTTCGAACGGATAGGAAGGAAATTTTTTTTGTTCTCACTTTTTCGGCCTGTCCTGACCCGTTTCGTCTTTAAATGAAGCCTGGACAATGTTTTTTAATTTTTAAATTTTTTTTGCATTTATTTTTGAATTTTCTAACTCGGGTCGGGTTCGAACGGATAGGAATGATATTTTTGTTGTTCTTTTTTTTTTTTAGCCTGTCCTGACCCGTTTCGTCTTGAAATGAAGCCTGGACGATGTTATTTAATTTTTAAAATTTTTTTGCATTTATTTTTAATTTTCTAACTCGGGTCGGGTTCGAACGGATAGGAATGATATTTTTTTTGTTCTCTATTTTTCGGCCTGTCCTGACCCGTTTCGTTTTGAAATGAAGCCTGGATGATATTTTTTAATTTTTAGAATTTTTTTGAATTTATTTCTGAATTTGCTAACTTGGGTCTGGTTCGAACGGATAGGAATGAAATTTTTTTTATTCTCTATTTTTTCACCTGTAATGACCCGTTTCGTCTTGAAATGAAGCCTGCATGATATTTTTTAATTTTTAAATTTTTTTTGCATTTATTTTTGAATTTTCTAACTCGGGTCGGGTTCGAACGGATAGGAATGATATTTTTTTTGTTCTCTATTTTTCGGCCTGTCCTGACCCGTTTCGTTTTGAAATGAAGCCTGGATGATATTTTTTAATTTTTAGAATTTTTTTGAATTTATTTCTGAATTTGCAAACTTGGGTCTGGTTCGAACGGATAGGAATGAAATTTTTTTTATTCTCTATTTTTTCACCTGTAATGACCCGTTTCGTCTTGAAATGAAGCCTGCATGATATTTTTTAATTTTTAAATTTTTTTTGCATTTATTTTTGAATTTTCTAACTCGGGTCGGGTTCGAACGGATAGGAATGATATTTTTTTTGTTCTCTATTTTTCGGCCTGTCCTGACCCCTTTCGTCTTGAAATGAAGCCTGGATGATGTTTTTTAATTTTTAAAATTTTTTTACATTAATTTTTGAATTTTCTAACTCGGGTCGGGTATGAACGGATAGGAATGAAATTTTTTTTGTTCTCTATTTTTCGGCCTGTCCTGACCCGTTTCGTCTTGGAATGTAGCCTGGATGATGTTTTTTAATTTTTAAAATTTTTTTACATTAATTTTTGAATTCTCTATCTCGGGTCGGGTACGAACAGATAGGAATGAAATTTTTTTTGTTCTCTATTTTTCGGCCTGTCCTGACTCGTTTCGTCTTGGAATGTAGCCTGAATGATGTTTTTTACTTTTTAGAATTCTTTTGCCTTTATTTTTGAATTTTCTAACTCGGGTCGGGTTCGAACGGATAGGAATGAAATTTTTTTTGTTGTCTATTTTTCGGACTGTCTTGGCCCGTTTCGTCTTGAAATGAAGCTTGGATGATATTTTTTAATTTTTAGAATTTTTTTGCCTTAATTTTTGAATTTTCTAACTCGGGTCTGGTTCGAACGGATAGGAAAGAAATTTTTTTTGTTCTCTATTTTTCAGCCTGTCCTGACCCGTTTCGTCTTGGAATGAAGCCTGAATGATGTTTTTTACTTTTTAGATTTCTGTTGCCTTTATTTTTTAATTTTCTAACTCGGGTCGGGTTCGAACGGATAGGAAAGAAAATTTTTTTTCCCTATTTTCCAGCCTGTCTTGTCCCGTTTCGTCTTGAAATGATGCCTGGGTGACGTTTTTAAATTTTTAAATTTTTTTTGCAATTATTTTTGAATTTTCTAACTCGGGTCGGGTTCGAACGGATAGGAATGAAATTTTTTTTATTCTCTAATTTTCGGCCTGTCCTGACCCCTTTCGTCTTGAAATGAAGCCTGGATGATGTTTTTTAATTTTTAAAATTTTTTTACATTAATTTTTGAATTTTCTAACTCGGGTCGGGTATGAACGGATAGGAATGAAATTTTTTTTGTTCTCTATTTTTCGGCCTGTCCTGACCCGTTTCGTCTTGGAATGTAGCCTGGATGATGTTTTTTAATTTTTAAAATTTTTTTACATTAATTTTTGAATTTTCTATCTCGGGTCGGGTACGAACGGATAGGAATGAAATTTTTTTTGTTCTCTATTTTTCGGCCTGTCCTGACCCGTTTCGTCTTGGAATGTAGCCTGAATGATGTTTTTTACTTTTTAGAATTCTTTTGCCTTTATTTTTGAATTTTCTAACTCGGGTCGGGTTCGAACGGATAGGAATGAAATTTTTTTTGTTGTCTATTTTTCGGACTGTCTTGGCCCGTTTCGTCTTGAAATGAAGCTTGGATGATATTTTTTAATTTTTAGAATTTTTTTGCCTTAATTTTTGAATTTTCTAACTCGGGTCTGGTTCGAACGGATAGGAAAGAAATTTTTTTTGTTCTCTATTTTTCAGCCTGTCCTGACCCGTTTCGTCTTGGAATGAAGCCTGAATGATGTTTTTTACTTTTTAGATTTCTGTTGCCTTTATTTTTTAATTTTCTAACTCGGGTCGGGTTCGAACGGATAGGAAAGAAAATTTTTTTTCCCTATTTTCCAGCCTGTCTTGTCCCGTTTCGTCTTGAAATGATGCCTGGGTGACGTTTTTAAATTTTTAAATTTTTTTTGCAATTATTTTTGAATTTTCTAACTCGGGTCGGGTTCGAACGGATAGGAATGAAATTTTTTTTATTCTCTAATTTTCGGCCTGTCCTGACCCCTTTCGTCTTGAAATGAAGCCTGGATGATGTTTTTTAATTTTTAAAATTTTTTTACATTAATTTTTGAATTTTCTAACTCGGGTCGGGTATGAACGGATAGGAATGAAATTTTTTTTGTTCTCTATTTTTCGGCCTGTCCTGACCCGTTTCGTCTTGGAATGTAGCCTGGATGATGTTTTTTAATTTTTAAAATTTTTTTACATTAATTTTTGAATTTTCTATCTCGGGTCGGGTACGAACGGATAGGAATGAAATTTTTTTTGTTCTCTATTTTTCGGCCTGTCCTGACCCGTTTCGTCTTGGAATGTAGCCTGAATGATGTTTTTTACTTTTTAGAATTCTTTTGCCTTTATTTTTGAATTTTCTAACTCGGGTCGGGTTCGAACGGATAGGAATGAAATTTTTTTTGTTGTCTATTTTTCGGACTGTCTTGGCCCGTTTCGTCTTGAAATGAAGCTTGGATGATATTTTTTAATTTTTAGAATTTTTTTGCCTTAATTTTTGAATTTTCTAACTCGGGTCTGGTTCGAACGGATAGGAAAGAAATTTTTTTTGTTCTCTATTTTTCAGCCTGTCCTGACCCGTTTCGTCTTGGAATGAAGCCTGAATGATGTTTTTTACTTTTTAGATTTCTGTTGCCTTTATTTTTTAATTTTCTAACTCGGGTCGGGTTCGAACGGATATGAAAGAAAATTTTTTTTCCCTATTTTTCAGCCTGTCTTGTCCCGTTTCGTCTTGAAATGATGCCTGGGTGACGTTTTTAAATTTTTAAATTTTTTTTGCAATTATTTTTGAATTTTCTAACTCGGGTCGGGTTCGAACGGATAGGAATGAAATTTTTTTTATTCTCTAATTTTCGGCCTGTCCTGACCCGTTTCGTCTTGAAATGAAGCCCGGATGATGTTTTCTAATTTTTATAATTTTTTTGCATTTATTTTTGTATTTTGTAACTCGGGTTTGGTTCGAACGGATAGGAAGGAAATTTTTTTTGTTCTCACTTTTTCGGCCTGTCCTGACCCGTTTCGTCTTTAAATGAAGCCTGGACAATGTTTTTTAATTTTTAAATTTTTTTTGCATTTATTTTTGAATTTTCTAACTCGGGTCGGGTTCGAACGTATAGGAATGATATTTTTGTTGTTCTTTTTTTGTTTTAGCCTGTCCTGACCCGTTTCGTCTTGAAATGAAGCCTGGACGATGTTATTTAATTTTTAAAATTTTTTTGCATTTATTTTTAATTTTCTAACTCGGGTCGGGTTCGAACGGATAGGAATGATATTTTTTTTGTTCTCTATTTTTCGGCCTGTCCTGACCCGTTTCGTTTTGAAATGAAGCCTGGATGATATTTTTTAATTTTTAGAATTTTTTTGAATTTATTTCTGAATTTGCTAACTTGGGTCTGGTTCGAACGGATAGGAATGAAATTTTTTTTATTCTCTATTTTTTCACCTGTAATGACCCGTTTCGTCTTGAAATGAAGCCTGCATGATATTTTTTAATTTTTAAATTTTTTTTGCATTTATTTTTGAATTTTCTAACTCGGGTCGGGTTCGAACGGATAGGAATGATATTTTTTTTGTTCTCTATTTTTCGGCCTGTCCTGACCCGTTTCGTTTTGAAATGAAGCCTGGATGATATTTTTTAATTTTTAGAATTTTTTTGAATTTATTTCTGAATTTGCAAACTTGGGTCTGGTTCGAACGGATAGGAATGAAATTTTTTTTATTCTCTATTTTTTCACCTGTAATGACCCGTTTCGTCTTGAAATGAAGCCTGCATGTGATATTTTTTAATTTTTAAATTTTTTTTGCATTTATTTTTGAATTTTCTAACTCGGTGTTCGCGTTCGAACGATAGGAATGATATTTTTTTGTTCTCTATTTTTCGGCCTGTCCTGACCGCCTTTCGTCTTGAAATGAACCTGGATGATGTTTTTTTTAATTTTTTAAAATTTTTTTACATTATTTTTGAATTTCTAAACTCGGGTCGGGTATGAATCGGATGGAATGAAATTTTTTTTGTTCTCTATTTTTTTTTTTTTTTTTTTTTTTTTCCGTTTTTTTTTTTTTTTTTTTTTTTTTTTTCCTTTTTTTCCTTCCTTTCCGGCCTGTCCTGAACCCTGTTTTCGTTCTGGAATTTGTGCTGGAATGAAATGTTTTTTTTAATTTTAAAATTTTTTTTACATTAATTTTTGATTCTCTATCTCGGGTCCCGGGTACGAACAGATAAGAATGAAATTTTTTTTGTTCCCTATTTTTCGGCCTGTCCTGACTCGTTTCGTCTTGGAAGTAGCCTGAATGATGTTTTTTACTTTTAAGAATTCTTTTGCCCTTTTATTTTTTGAAATTTTTTCCTAACTCGGGTCGGTTCGAAACGGATAGGAATGAAATTTTTTTTGTTGTCTATTTTTCGGACTGTCCTGGCCCGTTTCGTCTTGAAATGAAGCTTGGATGATGTTTTTTAATTTTTAGAATTTTTTTGCCTTAATTTTTGAATTTTCTAACTCGGGTCTGGTTTTTTCTAACTCGGGTCTGGTCGAAGGAGATAGAAGAAATTTTTTTTGTCTCTATTTTTCAGCCTGTCCTGACCCGTTTCGTCTTGGAATGAAGCCTGAATGATGTTTTTTACTTTTTAGATTTCTGTTGCCTTTATTTTTTAATTTTCTAACTCGGGTCGGGTTCGAACGGATAGGAAAGAAAATTGTTTTTCCCTATTTTCCAGCCTGTCTTGTCCCGTTTCGTCTTGAAATGATGCCTGGGTGACGTTTTTAAATTTTTAAATTTTTTTTGCAATTATTTTTGAATTTTCTAACTCGGGTCGGGTTCGAACGGATTAGGATATGAAATTTTTTATTTCTCTAATTTTCGGCTCTGTCCTTGACCCTTTCGTCTTGAAATGAAGCTGGATGATTTTTTTAATTTTTTAAAAAAAAAAATTTTTTACATTAAGTTTTTGGAATTTTCTACTCGGGCGGGTAACGGATAGGAATGAAATTTTTTTTGTTCTCTATTTTTCGGCCTGTCCTGACCCGTTTCGTCTTGGAATGTAGCCTGGATGATGTTTTTTAATTTTTAAAAATTTTTTACATTAATTTTTGAATTTTCTATCTCGGGTCGGGTACGAACGGATAGGAATGAAACTTTTTTTGTTCTCTATTTTTCGGCCTGTCCTGACCCGTTTCGTCTTGGAATGTAGCCTGAATGATGTTTTTTACTTTTTAGAATTCTTTTGCCTTTATTTTTGAATTTTCTAACTCGGGTCGGGTTCGAACGGATAGGAATGATATTTTTTTTGTTGTCTATTTTTCGGACTGTCTTGGCCCGTTTCGTCTTGAAATGAAGCTTGGATGATATTTTTTAATTTTTAGAATTTTTTTGCCTTAATTTTTGAATTTTCTAACTCAGGTCTGGTTCGAACGGATAGGAAAGAAATTTTTTTTGTTCTCTATTTTTCAGCCTGTCCTGACCCGTTTCGTCTTGGAATGAAGCCTGAATGATGTTTTTTACTTTTTAGATTTCTGTTGCCTTTATTTTTTAATTTTCTAACTCGGGTCGGGTTCGAACGGATAGGAAAGAAAATTTTTTTTCCCTATTTTCCAGCCTGTCTTGTCCCGTTTGGTCTTGAAATGATGCCTGGGTGACGTTTTCAAATTTTTAAATTTTTTTTGCAATTATTTTTGAATTTTCTAACTCGGGTCGGGTTCGAACGGATAGGAATGAAATTTTTTTTATTCTCTAATTTTCGGCCTGTCCTGACCCCTTTCGTCTTGAAATGAAGCCTGGATGATGTTTTTTAATTTTTAAAATTTTTTTACATTAATTTTTGAATTTTCTAACTCGGGTCGGGTATGAACGGATAGGAATGAAATTTTTTTTGTTCTCTATTTTTCGGCCTGTCCTGACCCGTTTCGTCTTGGAATGTAGCCTGGATGATGTTTTTTAATTTTTAAAATTTTTTTACATTAATTTTTGAATTTTCTATCTCGGGTCGGGTACGAACGGATAGGAATGAAATTTTTTTTGTTCTCTATTTTTCGGCCTGTCCTGACCCGTTTCGTCTTGGAATGTAGCCTGAATGATGTTTTTTACTTTTTAGAATTCTTTTGCCTTTATTTTTGAATTTTCTAACTCGGGTCGGGTTCGAACGGATAGGAATGAAATTTTTTTTGTTGTCTATTTTTCGGACTTTCTTGGCCCGTTTCGTCTTGAAATGAAGCTTGGATGATATTTTTTAATTTTTAGAATTTTTTTGCCTTAATTTTTGAATTTTCTAACTCGGGTCTGGTTCGAACGGATAGGAAAGAAATTTTTTTTGTTCTCTATTTTTCAGCCTGTCCTGACCCGTTTCGTCTTGGAATGAAGCCTGAATGATGTTTTTTACTTTTTAGATTTCTGTTGCCTTTATTTTTTAATTTTCTAACTCGGGTCGGGTTCGAACGGATATGAAAGAAAATTTTTTTTCCCTATTTTTCAGCCTGTCTTGTCCCGTTTCGTCTTGAAATGATGCCTGGGTGACGTTTTTAAATTTTTAAATTTTTTTTGCAATTATTTTTGAATTTTCTAACTCGGGTCGGGTTCGAACGGATAGGAATGAAATTTTTTTTATTCTCTAATTTTCGGCCTGTCCTGACCCGTTTCGTCTTGAAATGAAGCCCGGATGATGTTTTCTAATTTTTATAATTTTTTTGCATTTATTTTTGTATTTTGTAACTCGGGTTTGGTTCGAACGGATAGGAAGGAAATTTTTTTTGTTCTCACTTTTTCGGCCTGTCCTGACCCGTTTCGTCTTTAAATGAAGCCTGGACAATGTTTTTTAATTTTTAAATTTTTTTTGCATTTATTTTTGAATTTTCTAACTCGGGTCGGGTTCGAACGTATAGGAATGATATTTTTGTTGTTCTTTTTTTGTTTTAGCCTGTCCTGACCCGTTTCGTCTTGAAATGAAGCCTGGACGATGTTATTTAATTTTTAAAATTTTTTTGCATTTATTTTTAATTTTCTAACTCGGGTCGGGTTCGAACGGATAGGAATGATATTTTTTTTGTTCTCTATTTTTCGGCCTGTCCTGACCCGTTTCGTTTTGAAATGAAGCCTGGATGATATTTTTTAATTTTTAGAATTTTTTTGAATTTATTTCTGAATTTGCTAACTTGGGTCTGGTTCGAACGGATAGGAATGAAATTTTTTTTATTCTCTATTTTTTCACCTGTAATGACCCGTTTCGTCTTGAAATGAAGCCTGCATGATATTTTTTAATTTTTAAATTTTTTTTGCATTTATTTTTGAATTTTCTAACTCGGGTCGGGTTCGAACGGATAGGAATGATATTTTTTTTGTTCTCTATTTTTCGGCCTGTCCTGACCCGTTTCGTTTTGAAATGAAGCCTGGATGATATTTTTTAATTTTTAGAATTTTTTTGAATTTATTTCTGAATTTGCAAACTTGGGTCTGGTTCAAACGGATAGGAATGAAATTTTTTTTATTCTCTATTTTTTCACCTGTAATGACCCGTTTCGTCTTGAAATGAAGCCTGCATGATATTTTTTAATTTTTAAATTTTTTTTGCATTTATTTTTGAATTTTCTAACTCGGGTCGGGTTCGAACGGATAGGAATCATATTTTTTTTGTTCTCTATTTTTCGACCTGTCCTGACCCCTTTCGTCTTGAAATGAAGCCTGGATGATGTTTTTTAATTTTTAAAATTTTTTTACATTAATTTTTGAATTTTCTAACTCGGGATCGGGGTATGAACGGATAGGGATGAAATTTTTTTTTTGTCTCTATTTTTCGGCCTGTCCTGACCCGTTTCGTCCTTTCTTTTATTGGAATGTAGCCTGGATGATGTTTTATTAATTAATTTTTTTACATTAATTTTTGATTCTCTATCTCGGGTCGGGTACGAACAGATAGGAATGAAATTTTTTTTGTTCTCTATTTTTCGGCCTGTCCTGACTCGTTTCGTCTTGGAATGTAGCCTGAATGATGTTTTTTACTTTTTAGAATTCTTTTGCCTTTATTTTTGAATTTTCTAACTCGGGTCGGGTTCGAACGGATAGGAATGAAATTTTTTTTTTGTCTATTTTTCGGACTGTCTTGGCCCGTTTCGTCTTGAAATGAAGCTTGGATGATATTTTTTAATTTTTAGAATTTTTTTGCCTTAATTTTTGAATTTTCTAACTCGGGTCTGGTTCGAACGGATAGGAAAGAAATTTTTTTTGTTCTCTATTTTTCAGCCTGTCCTGACCCGTTTCGTCTTGGAATGAGGCCTGAATGATGTTTTTTACTTTTTAGATTTCTGTTGCCTTTATTTTTTAATTTTCTAACTCGGGTCGGGTTCGAACGGATAGGAAAGAAAATTTTTTTTCCCTTTTTTCCAGCCTGTCTTGTCCCGTTTCGTCTTGAAATGATGCCTGGGTGACGTTTTTAAATTTTTAAATTTTTTTTGCAATTATTTTTGAATTTTCTAACTCGGGTCGGGTTCGAACGGATAGGAATGAAATTTTTTTTATTCTCTAATTTTCGGCCTGTCCTGACCCCTTTCGTCTTGAAATGAAGCCTGGATGATGTTTTCTAATTTTTAAAATTTTTTTACATTAATTTTTGAATTTTCTAACTCGGGTCGGGTATGAACGGATAGGAATGAAATTTTTTTTGTTCTCTATTTTTCGGCCTGTCCTGACCCGTTTCGTCTTGGAATGTAGCCTGGATGATGTTTTTTAATTTTTAAAAATTTTTTACATTAATTTTTGAATTTTCTATCTCGGGTCGGGTACGAACGGATAGGAATGAAACTTTTTTTGTTCTCTATTTTTCGGCCTGTCCTGACCCGTTTCGTCTTGGAATGTAGCCTGAATGATGTTTTTTACTTTTTAGAATTCTTTTGCCTTTATTTTTGAATTTTCTAACTCGGGTCGGGTTCGAACGGATAGGAATGAAATTTTTTTTGTTGTCTATTTTTCGGACTGTCTTGGCCCGTTTCGTCTTGAAATGAAGCTTGGATGATGTTTTTTAATTTTTAGAATTTTTTTGCCTTAATTTTTGAATTTTCTAACTCGGGTCTGGTTCGAACGGATAGGAAAGAAATTTTTTTTGTTCTCTATTTTTCAGCCTGTCCTGACCCGTTTCGTCTTGGAATGAAGCCTGAATGATGTTTTTTACTTTTTAGATTTCTGTTGCCTTTATTTTTTAATTTTCTAACTCGGGTCGGGTTCGAACGGATAGGAAAGAAAATTTTTTTTCCCCATTTTCCAGCCTGTCTTGTCCCGTTTCGTCTTGAAATGATGCCTGGGTGACGTTTTTAGATTTTTAAATTTTTTTTGAAATTATTTTTGAATTTTCTAACTCGGGTCGGGTTCGAACGGATAGGAATGAAATTTTTTTTGTTCTCTAATTTTCGGCCTGTCCTGACCCCTTTCGTCTTGAAATGAAGCCTGGATGATGTTTTTTAATTTTTAAAATTTTTTTACATTAATTTTTGAATTTTCTAACTCGGGTCGGGTATGAACGGATAGGAATGAAATTTTTTTTGTTCTCTATTTTTCGGCCTGTCCTGACCCGTTTCGTCTTGGAATGTAGCCTGGATGACGTTTTTTAATTTTTAAAATTTTTTTACATTAATTTTTGAATTTTCTATCTCGGGTCGGGTACGAACGGATAGGAATGAAACTTTTTTTGTTCTCTATTTTTCGGCCTGTCCTGACCCGTTTCGTCTTGGAATGTAGCCCGAATGATGTTTTTTACTTTTTAGAATTCTTTTGCCTTTATTTTTGAATTTTCTAACTCGGGTCGGGTTCGAACGGATAGGAATGAAATTTTTTTGTTGTCTATTTTCGGACTGTCCTGGCCCGTTTCGTCTTGAATGAGCTGATGATATTTTTTAATTTTTAGAATTTTTTTGCCTTAATTTTTGAATTTCTAACTCGGCTGTTCGAACGGATAGGAAAATTTTTTGTTCTCTATTTTTCAGCCTGTTTCCTGACCCGTTCGTCTTGGAGATGAAGCCTGAAGATGTTTTTAACTTTTAGATTTCTTTGCCTTTATTTTTGAATTTCTAACTCGGGTCGGGTTCGAACGGATAGGAAAGAATTTTTTTTTTCATTTTTCGGCCTGTCTTGTCCCGTTTCGTCTTGAAATGATGCCTGGGTGACGTTTTTTAATTTTTAAATTTTTTATGCAATTATTTTTGAATTTTCTAACTCGGGTCGGGTTCGAACGGATAGGAATGAAATTTTTTTTATTCTCTAATTTTCGGCCTGTCCTGACCCGTTTCGTCTTGAAATGAAGCCCGGATGATGTTTTCTAATTTTTATAATTTTTTTGCATTTATTTTTGTATTTTGTAACTCGGGTTTGGTTCGAACGGATAGGAAGGAAATTTTTTTTGTTCTCACTTTTTCGGCCTGTCCTGACCCGTTTCGTCTTTAAATGAAGCCTGGACAATGTTTTTTAATTTTTAAATTTTTTTTGCATTTATTTTTGAATTTTCTAACTCGGGTCGGGTTCGAACGTATAGGAATGATATTTTTGTTGTTCTTTTTTTGTTTTAGCCTGTCCTGACCCGTTTCGTCTTGAAATGAAGCCTGGACGATGTTATTTAATTTTTAAAATTTTTTTGCATTTATTTTTAATTTTCTAACTCGGGTCGGGTTCGAACGGATAGGAATGATATTTTTTTTGTTCTCTATTTTTCGGCCTGTCCTGACCCGTTTCGTTTTGAAATGAAGCCTGGATGATATTTTTTAATTTTTAGAATTTTTTTGAATTTATTTCTGAATTTGCTAACTTGGGTCTGGTTCGAACGGATAGGAATGAAATTTTTTTTATTCTCTATTTTTTCTCCTGTAATGACCCGTTTCGTCTTGAAATGAAGCCTGCATGATATTTTTTAATTTTTAAATTTTTTTTGCATTTATTTTTGAATTTTCTAACTCGGGTCGGGTTCGAACGGATAGGAATGATATTTTTTTTGTTCTCTATTTTTCGGCCTGTCCTGACCCGTTTCGTTTTGAAATGAAGCCTGGATGATATTTTTTAATTTTTAGAATTTTTTTGAATTTATTTCTGAATTTGCAAACTTGGGTCTGGTTCGAACGGATAGGAATGAAATTTTTTTTATTCTCTATTTTTTCACCTGTAATGACCCGTTTCGTCTTGAAATGAAGCCTGCATGATATTTTTAAATTTTTAAATTTTTTTTGCATTTATTTTTGAATTTTCTAACTCGGGTCGGGTTCGAACGGATAGGAATGATATTTTTTTTGTTCTCTATTTTTCGGCCTGTCCTGACCCCTTTCGTCTTGAAATGAAGCCTGGATGATGTTTTTTAATTTTTAAAATTTTTTTACATTAATTTTTGAATTTTCTAACTCGGGTCGGGTATGAACGGATAGGAATGAAAATTTTTTTGTTCTCTATTTTTCGGCCTGTCCTGACCCTCTTCGTCTTGGAATGTAGCCTGGATGATGTTTTTTAATTTTTAAAATTTTTTTACATTAATTTTTGAATTCTCTATCTCGGGTCGGGTACGAACAGATAGGAATGAAATTTTTTTTGTTCTCTATTTTTCGGCCTGTCCTGACTCATTTCGTCTTGGAATGTAGCCTGAATGATGTTTTTTACTTTTTAGAATTCTTTTGCCTTTATTTTTGAATTTTCTAACTCGGGTCGGGTTCGAACGGATAGGAATGAAATTTTTTTTGTTGTCTATTTTTCGGACTCTCTTGGCCCGTTTCGTCTTGAAATGAAGCTTGGATGATATTTTTTAATTTTTAGAATTTTTTTGCCTTAATTTTTGAATTTTCTAACTCGGGTCTGGTTCGAACGGATAGGAAAGAAATTTTTTTTGTTCTCTATTTTTCAGCCTGTCCTGACCCGTTTCGTCTTGGAATGAAGCCTGAATGATGTTTTTTACTTTTTAGATTTCTGTTGCCTTTATTTTTTAATTTTCTAACTCGGGTCGGGTTCGAACGGATAGGAAAGAAAATTTTTTTTCCCTATTTTCCCAGCCTGTCTTGTCCCGTTTCGTCTTGAAATGATGCCTGGGTGACGTTTTCAAATTTTTAAATTTTTTTTGCAATTATTTTTGAATTTTCTAACTCGGGTCGGGTTCGAACGGATAGGAATGAAATTTTTTTTATTCTCTAATTTTCGGCTGTCCTGACCCCTTTCGTCTTGAAATGAAGCCTGGATGATGTTTTTTAATTTTTAAAATTTTTTTACATTAATTTTTGAATTTTCTAACTCGGGTCGGGTATGAACGGATAGGAATGAAATTTTTTTTGTTCTCTATTTTTCGGCCTGTCCTGACCCGTTTCGTCTTGGAATGTAGCCTGGATGATGTTTTTTAATTTTTAAAAATTTTTTACATTAATTTTTGAATTTTCTATCTCGGGTCGGGTACGAACGGATAGGAATGAAACTTTTTTTGTTCTCTATTTTTCGGCCTGTCCTGACCCGTTTCGTCTTGGAATGTAGCCTGAATGATGTTTTTTACTTTTTAGAATTCTTTTGCCTTTATTTTTGAATTTTCTAACTCGGGTCGGGTTCGAACGGATAGGAATGAAATTTTTTTTCTTGTCTATTTTTCGGACTTTCTTGGCCCGTTTCGTCTTGAAATGAAGCTTGGATGATATTTTTTAATTTTTAGAATTTTTTTGCCTTAATTTTTGAATTTTCTAACTCGGGTCTGGTTCGAACGGATAGGAAAGAAATTTTTTTTGTTCTCTATTTTTCAGCCTGTCCTGACCCGTTTCGTCTTGGAATGAAGCCTGAATGATGTTTTTTACTTTTTAGATTTCTGTTGCCTTTATTTTTTAATTTTCTAACTCGGGTCGGGTTCGAACGGATAGGAAAGAAAAATTTTTTTCCCTATTTTTCAGCCTGTCTTGTCCCGTTTCGTCTTGAAATGATGCCTGGGTGACGTTTTTAAATTTTTAAATTTTTTTTGCAATTATTTTTGAATTTTCTAACTCGGGTCGGGTTCGAACGGATAGGAACGAAATTTTTTTTATTCTCTAATTTTCGGCCTGTCCTGACCCGTTTCGTCTTGAAATGAAGCCCGGATGATGTTTTCTAATTTTTATAATTTTTTTGCATTTATTTTTGTATTTTGTAACTCGGGTCTGGTTCGAACGGATAGGAAGGAAATTTTTTTTGTTCTCACTTTTTCGGCCTGTCCTGACCCGTTTCGTCTTTAAATGAAGCCTGGACAATGTTTTTTAATTTTTAAATTTTTTTTGCATTTATTTTTGAATTTTCTAACTCGGGTCGGGTTCGAACGGATAGGAATGATATTTTTGTTGTTCTTTTTTTTTTTTAGCCTGTCCTGACCCGTTTCGTCTTGAAATGAAGCCTGGACGATGTTATTTAATTTTTAAAATTTTTTTGCATTTATTTTTAATTTTCTAACTCGGGTCGGGTTCGAACGGATAGGAATGATATTTTTTTTGTTCTCTATTTTTCGGCCTGTCCTGACCCGTTTCGTTTTGAAATGAAGCCTGGATGATATTTTTTAATTTTTAGAATTTTTTTGAATTTATTTCTGAATTTGCAACTTGGGTCTGGTTCGAACGGATAGGAATGAAATTTTTTTTATTCTCTATTTTTTCACCTGTAATGACCCGTTTCGTCTTGAAATGAAGCCTGCATGATATTTTTTAATTTTTAAATTTTTTTTGCATTTATTTTTGAATTTTCTAACTCGGGTCGGGTTCGAACGGATAGGAATGATATTTTTTTTGTTCTCTATTTTTCGGCCTGTCCTGACCCGTTTCGTTTTGAAATGAAGCCTGGATGATATTTTTTAATTTTTAGAATTTTTTTGAATTTATTTCTGAATTTGCAAACTTGGGTCTGGTTCGAACGGATAGGAATGAAATTTTTTTTATTCTCTATTTTTTCACCTGTAATGACCCGTTTCGTCTTGAAATGAAGCCTGCATGATATTTTTTAATTTTTAAATTTTTTTTGCATTTATTTTTGAATTTTCTAACTCGGGTCGGGTTCGAACGGATAGGAATGATATTTTTTTTGTTCTCTATTTTTCGGCCTGTCCTGACCCCTTTCGTCTTGAAATGAAGCCTGGATGATGTTTTTTAATTTTTAAAATTTTTTTACATTAATTTTTGAATTTTCTAACTCGGGTCGGGTATGAACGGATAGGAATGAAATTTTTTTTGTTCTCTATTTTTCGGCCTGTCCTGACCCGTTTCGTCTTGGAATGTAGCCTGGATGATGTTTTTTAATTTTTAAAATTTTTTTACATTAATTTTTGAATTTTCTATCTCGGGTCGGGTACGAACGGATAGGAATGAAACTTTTTTTGTTCTCTATTTTTCGGCCTGTCCTGACCCGTTTCGTCTTGGAATGTGGCCTGAATGATGTTTTTTACTTTTTAGAATTCTTTTGCCTTTATTTTTGAATTTTCTAACTCGGGTCGGGTTCGAACGGATAGGAATGAAATTTTTTTTGTTGTCTATTTTTCGGACTGTCTTGGCCCGTTTCGTCTTGAAATGAAGCTTGGATGATATTTTTTAATTTTTAGAATTTTTTTGCCTTAATTTTTGAATTTTCTAACTCGGGTCTGGTTCGAACGGATAGGAAAGAAATTTTTTTTGTTCTCTATTTTTCAGCCTGTCCTGACCCGTTTCGTCTTGGAATGAAGCCTGAATGATGTTTTTTACTTTTTAGATTTCTGTTGCCTTTATTTTTTAATTTTCTAACTCGGGTCGGGTTCGAACGGATAGGAAAGAAAATTTTTTTTCCCCATTTTCCAGCCTGTCTTGTCCCGTTTCGTCTTGAAATGATGCCTGGGTGACGTTTTTAGATTTTTAAATTTTTTTTGAAATTATTTTTGAATTTTCTAACTCGGGTCGGGTTCGAACGGATAGGAATGAAATTTTTTTTGTTCTCTAATTTTCGGCCTGTCCTGACCCCTTTCGTCTTGAAATGAAGCCTGGATGATGTTTTTTAATTTTTAAAATTTTTTTACATTAATTTTTGAATTTTCTAACTCGGGTCGGGTATGAACGGATAGGAATGAAATTTTTTTTGTTCTCTATTTTTCGGCCTGTCCTGACCCGTTTCGTCTTGGAATGTAGCCTGGATGATGTTTTTTAATTTTTAAAATTTTTTTACATTAATTTTTGAATTTTCTATCTCGGGTCGGGTACGAACGGATAGGAATGAAACTTTTTTTGTTCTCTATTTTTCGGCCTGTCCTGACCCGTTTCGTCTTGGAATGTAGCCTGAGTGATGTTTTTTAGTTTTTAGAATTCTTTTGCCTTTATTTTTGAATTTTCTAACTCGGGTCGGGTTCGAACGGATAGGAATGAAATTTTTTTTGTTGTCTATTTTTCGGACTGTCTTGGCCCGTTTCGTCTTGAAATGAAGCTTGGATGATATTTTTTAATTTTTAGAATTTTTTTGCCTTAATTTTTGAATTTTCTAACTCGGGTCTGGTTCGAACGGATAGGAAAGAAATTTTTTTGTTCTCTATTTTTCAGCCTGTCCTGACCCGTTTCGTCTTGGAATGAAGCCTGAATGATTTTTTTACTTTTTAGATTTCTGTTGCCTTTATTTTTTAATTTTCTAACTCGGGTCGGGTTCGAACGGATAGGAAAGAAAATTTTTTTTCCCTATTTTCCAGCCTGTCTTGTCCCGTTTCGTCTTGAAATGATGCCTGGGTGACGTTTTTAAATTTTTAAATTTTTTTTGCAATTATTTTTGAATTTTCTAACTCGGGTCGGGTTCGAACGGATAGGAATGAAATTTTTTTTATTCTCTAATTTTCGGCCTGTCCTGACCCCTTTCGTCTTGAAATGAAGCCTGGATGATGTTTTTTAATTTTTAAAATTTTTTTACATTAATTTTTGAATTTTCTAACTCGGGTCGGGTATGAACGGATAGGAATGAAATTTTTTTTGTTCTCTATTTTTCGGCCTGTCCTGACCCGTTTCGTCTTGGAATGTAGCCTGGATGATGTTTTTTAATTTTTAAAATTTTTTTACATTAATTTTTGAATTTTCTATCTCGGGTCGGGTACGAACGGATAGGAATGAAACTTTTTTTGTTCTCTATTTTTCGGCCTGTCCTGACCCGTTTCGTCTTGGAATGTAGCCTGAATGATGTTTTTTACTTTTTAGAATTCTTTTGCCTTTATTTTTGAATTTTCTAACTCGGGTCGGGTTCGAACGGATAGGAATGAAATTTTTTTTGTTGTCTATTTTTCGGACTGTCTTGGCCCGTTTCGTCTTGAAATGAAGCTTGGATGATATTTTTTAATTTTTAGAATTTTTTTGCCTTAATTTTTGAATTTTCTAACTCGGGTCTGGTTCGAACGGATAGGAAAGAAATTTTTTTTGTTCTCTATTTTTCAGCCTGTCCTGACCCGTTTCGTCTTGGAATGAAGCCTGAATGATGTTTTTTACTTTTTAGATTTCTGTTGCCTTTATTTTTTAATTTTCTAACTCGGGTCGGGTTCGAACGGATATGAAAGAAAATTTTTTTTCCCTATTTTTCAGCCTGTCTTGTCCCGTTTCGTCTTGAAATGATGCCTGGGTGACGTTTTTAAATTTTTAAATTTTTTTTGCAATTATTTTTGAATTTTCTAACTCGGGTCGGGTTCGAACGGATAGGAATGAAATTTTTTTTATTCTCTAATTTTCGGCCTGTCCTGACCCGTTTCGTCTTGAAATGAAGCCCGGATGATGTTTTCTAATTTTTATAATTTTTTTGCATTTATTTTTGTATTTTGTAACTCGGGTCTGGTTCGAACGGATAGGAAGGAAATTTTTTTTGTTCTCACTTTTTCGGCCTGTCCTGACCCGTTTCGTCTTTAAATGAAGCGTGGACAATGTTTTTTAATTTTTAAATTTTTTTTGCATTTATTTTTGAATTTTCTAACTCGGGTCGGGTTCGAACGGATAGGAATGATATTTTTGTTGTTCTTTTTTTTTTTTTAGCCAGTCCTGACCCGTTCGTCTGAATGAAGCCTGGACGATGTTATTTATTTTTTAAATTTTTTGGCATTATTTTTAATTTTCTAACCTCGGGTCGGGTTGAACGGATGAGAATGATATTTTTTTTTGTTCTCTATTTTTCCGCCTGTCCTGACCCGTTTCGTCATTAAATGAAGCCTGGATGATGTTTTTTAATTTTTAAAATTTTTATGCATTTATTTTTGAATTTTTTAACTCGGGTCGGGTTCGAACGGATAGGAATGAAATTTTTTTTCTTCTCTATTTTTCGGCCTATCCTGACCCTTTTCATCTTGAAAGGAAGCCTGGATGATGTTTTTTAATTTTTAAAATTTTTTTGCATTCATTTTTGAATTTTCTAACTCGGGTCGGGTTCAAACGGATAGGAATGAAATTTTTTTTGTTCTCTATTTTTCCGCCTGCCCTGACCCGTTTCGTATTTAAATGAAGCCTGGATGATGTTTTATAATTTTTAAAATTTTTTTGCATTTATTTTTGAATTTGCAAACTGGTTCTGGTTCGAACGGATAGGAATGAAATTTTTTTTTATTCTCTATTTTTTTCCACTCTGTAATCGTTTCGTCTTGAAATGAGCCTGCATGATATTTTTAATTTTTAAATTTTTTTTGCATTTATTTTTGAATTTTCTAACTCGGGTCGGCGTTCGAACGGATAGGATGATATTTTTTTTTTGTTCTCTATTTTTCGGCCTGTCCTGACCGTTTCGTCTTGGAATGAAGCCTGAATGATGTTTTTTACTTTTTAGATTTCTGTTGCCTTTATTTTTTAATTTTCTAACTCGGGTCGGGTTCGAACGGATAGGAAAGAAAATTTTTTTTCCCTATTTTCCAGCCTGTCTTGTCCCGTTTGGTCTTGAAATGATGCCTGGGTGACGTTTTCAAATTTTTAAATTTTTTTTGCAATTATTTTTGAATTTTCTAACTCGGGTCGGGTTCGAACGGATAGGAATGAAATTTTTTTTATTCTCTAATTTTCGGCCTGTCCTGACCCCTTTCGTCTTGAAATGAAGCCTGGATGATGTTTTTTAATTTTTAAAATTTTTTTACATTAATTTTTGAATTTTCTAACTCGGGTCGGGTATGAACGGATAGGAATGAAATTTTTTTTGTTCTCTATTTTTCGGCCTGTCCTGACCCGTTTCGTCTTGGAATGTAGCCTGGATGATGTTTTTTAATTTTTAAAATTTTTTTACATTAATTTTTGAATTTTCTATCTCGGGTCGGGTACGAACGGATAGGAATGAAATTTTTTTTGTTCTCTATTTTTCGGCCTGTCCTGACCCGTTTCGTCTTGGAATGTAGCCTGAATGATGTTTTTTACTTTTTAGAATTCTTTTGCCTTTATTTTTGAATTTTCTAACTCGGGTCGGGTTCGAACGGATAGGAATGAAATTTTTTTTGTTGTCTATTTTTCGGACTTTCTTGGCCCGTTTCGTCTTGAAATGAAGCTTGGATGATATTTTTTAATTTTTAGAATTTTTTTGCCTTAATTTTTGAATTTTCTAACTCGGGTCTGGTTCGAACGGATAGGAAAGAAATTTTTTTTGTTCTCTATTTTTCAGCCTGTCCTGACCCGTTTCGTCTTGGAATGAAGCCTGAATGATGTTTTTTACTTTTTAGATTTCTGTTGCCTTTATTTTTTAATTTTCTAACTCGGGTCGGGTTCGAACGGATATGAAAGAAAATTTTTTTTCCCTATTTTTCAGCCTGTCTTGTCCCGTTTCGTCTTGAAATGATGCCTGGGTGACGTTTTTAAATTTTTAAATTTTTTTTGCAATTATTTTTGAATTTTCTAACTCGGGTCGGGTTCGAACGGATAGGAATGAAATTTTTTTTATTCTCTAATTTTCGGCCTGTCCTGACCCGTTTCGTCTTGAAATGAAGCCCGGATGATGTTTTCTAATTTTTATAATTTTTTTGCATTTATTTTTGTATTTTGTAACTCGGGTTTGGTTCGAACGGATAGGAAGGAAATTTTTTTTGTTCTCACTTTTTCGGCCTGTCCTGACCCGTTTCGTCTTTAAATGAAGCCTGGACAATGTTTTTTAATTTTTAAATTTTTTTTGCATTTATTTTTGAATTTTCTAACTCGGGTCGGGTTCGAACGTATAGGAATGATATTTTTGTTGTTCTTTTTTTGTTTTAGCCTGTCCTGACCCGTTTCGTCTTGAAATGAAGCCTGGACGATGTTATTTAATTTTTAAAATTTTTTTGCATTTATTTTTAATTTTCTAACTCGGGTCGGGTTCGAACGGATAGGAATGATATTTTTTTTGTTCTCTATTTTTCGGCCTGTCCTGACCCGTTTCGTTTTGAAATGAAGCCTGGATGATATTTTTTAATTTTTAGAATTTTTTTGAATTTATTTCTGAATTTGCAAACTTGGGTCTGGTTCGAACGGATTGGAATGAAATTTTTTTTATTCTCTATTTTTTCACCTGTATGACCCGTTTCGTTCTGAAATGAAGCCTGCAGTGATATTTTTTTAATTTTTTAAATTTTTTTTTGCATTATTTTTGAATTTTCTAACTCGGGTCGGGTTCGAACGGATAGGAATGATATTTTTTTGTTCTCTATTTTTCGGCCTGTTCCCTGCCCGTTTCGTTTGAAATGAGCCTGGAATGATATTTTTAAATTTTTAGAAACTTTTTTTTGAATTTATTTTCTGAATTTTGCAAAACTTTGGGTCTGGTTCAAACGGATAGGAATGAAATTTTTTTTATTCTCTATTTTTTTCACCTGTAAATGAACCCGTTTCGTCTTGAAATGAAGCCTGATGATATTTTTTAATTTTTAAAAATTTTTTTTTGCATTTATTTTTTGAATTTTCTAACTCGGGTCGGGTTCGAACGGATAGTATGATATTTTTTTTGTTCTCTATTTTTTCGCCTGTCCTGACCCCTTTCGTCTTGAAATGAAGCCTGGATGATGTTTTTAATTTTTAAAATTTTTTTTACAATTAATTTTTGAATTTTTCTAACTCGGGTCGGGTAATGAACGGCATAGGAAATGAAATTTTTTTGTTCTCTATTTTCGGCCTGTCCTGACCCGTTTCGTCTTGGAATGTAGCCTGGATGATGTTTTTTAATTTTTTAAAATTTTTTTACATTAATTTTTGAATTCTCTATCTCGGGTCGGGTACGAACAGATAGGAATGAAATTTTTTTTGTTCTCTATTTTTCGGCCTGTCCTGACTCGTTTCGTCTTGGAATGTAGCCTAAATGATGTTTTTTACTTTTTAGATTTCTGTTGCCTTTATTTTTTAATTTTCTAACTCGGGTCGGGTTCGAACGGATAGGAAAGAAAATTTTTTTTCCCTATTTTTCAGCCTGTCTTGTCCCGTTTCGTCTTGAAATGATGCCTGGGTGACGTTTTTAAATTTTTAAATTTTTTTTGCAATTATTTTTGAATTTTCTAACTCGGGTCGGGTTCGAACGGATAGGAATGATATTTTTTTTGTTCTCTATTTTTCGGCCTGTCCTGACCCGTTTCGTTTTGAAATGAAGCCTGGATGATATTTTTTAATTTTTAGAATTTTTTTGAATTTATTTCTGAATTTGCAAACTTGGGTCTGGTTCGAACGGATAGGAATGAAATTTTTTTTATTCTCTATTTTTTCACCTGTAATGACCCGTTTCGTCTTGAAATGAAGCCTGCATGATATTTTTAAATTTTTAAATTTTTTTTGCATTTATTTTTGAATTTTCTAACTCGGGTCGGGTTCGAACGAATAGGAAAGAAATTTTTTTCTGTTCTCTATTTTTCGGACTGTCTTGACCCGTTTCGTCTTGAAATGAAGCTTAGATGATGTTTTTTAATTTTTAGAATTTTTTTGCCTTAATTTTTGAATTTTTTAACTCAGGTCTGGTTCGCACGGATAGGAATGAAATTTATTTTGTTCTCTATTTTTCGGTCTGTCCTGACCCGTTTCGTCTTGAAATGAAGCCTGGATGATGTTTTTTAATTCTTAAAATTTTTTTACATTAATTTTTGAATTTTCTAACTCGGGCCGGGTTCGAACGTATAGGAATGAAATGTTTTTTATTCTTTATTTTTCGGCCTGTCCCCGACTGCGTTTTCGTCTTGGAATGTAGCCTGAATGATGTTTTTTACTTTTTAGAATTCTTTTGCCTTTATTTTTGAATTTTATAACTCGGGTCGGGTTCGAACGGATAGGAACGAAATTTTTTTTGTTGTCTATTTTTCGAACTGTCTTGGCCCGTTTCGTCTTGAAATGAAGCTTGGATGATATTTTTTAATTTTTAGAATTTTTTTGCCTTAATTTTTGAATTTTCTAACTCGGGTCTGGTTCGAACGGATAGGAAAGAAATTTTTTTTGTTCTCTATTTTTCGGCCTGTCCTGACCCGTTTCGTCTTGGAATGTAGCCAGAATGATGTTTTTTACTTTTTAGAATTCTTTTGCCTTTATTTTTTAATTTTATAACTCGGGTCGGGTTCGAACGGATAGGAACGAAATTTTTTTTGTTGTCTATTTTTCGGACTGTCCTGGCCCGTTTCGTCTTGAAATGAAGCTTGGATGATGTTTTTTAATTTTTAGAATTTTTTTGCCTTAATTTTTGAATTTTCTAACTCGGGTCTGGTTCGAACGGATAGGAAAGAAATTTTTTTTGTTCTCTATTTTTCAGCCTGTCCTGACCCGTTTCGTCTTGGAATGAAGCCTGAATGATGTTTTTCACTTTTTAGATTTCTGTTGCCTTTATTTTTTAATTTTCTAACTCGGGTCGGGTTCGAACGGATAGGAAAGAAAATTTTTTTTCCCTATTTTCCAGCCTGTCTTGTCCCGTTTCGTCTTGAAATGATGCCTGGGTGACGTTTTTAAATTTTTAAATTTTTTTTGCAATTATTTTTGAATTTTCTAACTCGGGTCGGGTTCGAACGGATAGGAATGAAATTTTTTTTATTCTCTAATTTTCGGCCTGTCCTGTCCCCTTTCGTCTTGAAATGAAGCCTGGATGATGTTTTTTAATTTTTAAAATTTTTTTACATTAATTTTTGAATTTTCTAACTCGGGTCGGGTATGAACGGATAGGAATGAAATTTTTTTTGTTCTCTATTTTTCGGCCTGTCCTGACCCGTTTCGTCTTGGAATGTAGCCTGGATGATGTTTTTTAATTTTTAAAATTTTTTTACATTAATTTTTGAATTTTCTATCACGGGTCGGGTACGAACGGATAGGAATGAAATTTTTTTTGTTCTCTATTTTTCGGCCTGTCCTGACCCGTTTCGTCTTGGAATGTAGCCTGAATGATGTTTTTTACTTTTTAGAATTCTTTTGCCTTTTTTTTTGAATTTTCTAACTCGGGTCGGGTTCGAACGGATAGGAATGAAATTTTTTTTCTTGTCTATTTTTCGGACTTTCTTGGCCCGTTTCGTCTTGAAATGAAGCTTGGATGATATTTTTTAATTTTTAGAATTTTTTTTTTTTTTTTTTTTTTTTTTTTTTTTGCTTTATTTTTTAATTTTCTAACTAGGGTCGGGTTCGAACGGATAGGAAAGAAAAATTTTTTTCCCTATTTTTCAGCCTGCCTTGTCCCGTTTCGTCTTGAAATGATGCCTGGGTGACGTTTTTAAATTTTTAAATTTTTTTTGCAATTATTTTTGAATTTTCTAACTCGGGTCGGGTTCGAACGGATAGGAATGATATTTTTTTTGTTCTCTATTTTTCGGCCTGTCCTGACCCGTTTCGTTTTGAAATGAAGCCTGGATGATATTTTTTAATTTTTAGAATTTTTTTGAATTTATTTCTGAATTTGCAAACTTGGGTCTGGTTCGAACGGATAGGAATGAAATTTTTTTTATTCTCTATTTTTTCACCTGTAATGACCCGTTTCGTCTTGAAATGAAGCCTGCATGATATTTTTTAATTTTTAAATTTTTTTTGCATTTAATTTTGAATTTTCTAACTCGGGTCGGGTTCGAACAGATAGGAATGATATTTTTTTTGTTCACTATTTTTCGGCCTGTCCTGACTCCTTTCGTCTTGAAATGAAGCCTGGATGATGTTTTTTAATTTTTAAAATTTTTTTACATTAATTTTTGAATTTTCTAACTCGGGTCGGGTATGAACGGATAGGAATGAAATTTTTTTTGTTCTCTATTTTTCGGCCTGTCCTGACCCGTTTCGTATTGGAATGTAGCTTGGATGATGTTTTTTAATTTTTAAAATTTTTTTACATTAATTTTTGAATTTTCTATCTCGGGTCGGGTACGAACGGATAGGAATGAAATTTTTTTTGTTCTCTATTTTTCGGCCTGTCCTGACCCGTTTCGTCTTGGAATGTAGCCTGAATGATGTTTTTTACTTTTTAGAATTCTTTTGCCTTTATTTTTGAATTTTCTAACTCGGGTCGGGTTCGAACGGATAGGAATGATATTTTTTTTGTTGTCTATTTTTCGGACTGTCTTGGCCCGTTTCGTCTTGAAATGAAGCTTGGATGATATTTTTTAATTTTTAGAATTTTTTTGCCTTAATTTTTGAATTTTCTAACTCAGGTCTGGTTCGAACGGATAGGAAAGAAATTTTTTTTGTTCTCTATTTTTCAGCCTGTCCTGACCCGTTTCGTCTTGGAATGAAGCCTGAATGATGTTTTTTACTTTTTTAAAATTTTTTTTTGCATTTATTTTTGAATTTTCTAACTCGGGTCGGGTTCGAACGGATAGGAATGAAATTTTTTTTGTTCTCTAATTTTCGGCCTGTCCTGACCCCTTTCGTCTTGAAATGAAGCCTGGATGATGTTTTTTAATTTTTAAAATTTTTTTACATTAATTTTTGAATTTTCTAACTCGGGTCGGGTATGAACGGATAGGAATGAAATTTTTTTTGTTCTCTATTTTTCGGCCTGTCCTGACCCGTTTCGTCTTGGAATGTAGCCTGGATGATGTTTTTTAATTTTTAAAATTTTTTTACATTAATTTTTGAATTCTCTATCTCGGGTCGGGTACGAACAGATAGGAATGAAATTTTTTTTGTTCTCTATTTTTCGGCCTATCCTGACTCGTTTCGTCTTGGAATGTAGCCTGAATGATGTTTTTTACTTTTTAGAATTCTTTTGCCTTTATTTTTGAATTTTCTAACTCGGGTCGGGTTCGAACGGATAGGAATGAAATTTTTTTTGTTGTCTATTTTTCGGACTGTCTTGGCCCGTTTCGTCTTGAAATGAAGCTTGGATGATATTTTTTAATTTTTAGAATTTTTTTGCCTTAATTTTTGAATTTTCTAACTCGGGTCTGGTTCGAACGGATAGGAAAGAAATTTTTTTTGTTCTCTATTTTTCAGCCTGTCCTGACCCGTTTCGTCTTGGAATGAAGCCTGAATTATGTTTTTTACTTTTTAGATTTCTGTTGCCTTTATTTTTTAATTTTCTAACTCGGGTCGGGTTCGAACGGATAGGAAAGAAAATTTTTTTTCCCTATTTTCCAGCCTGTCTTGTCCCGTTTCGTCTTGAAATGATGCCTGGGTGACGTTTTTAAATTTTGAAATTTTTTTTGCAATTATTTTTGAATTTTCTAACTCGGGTCGGGTTCGAACGGATAGGAATGAAATTTTTTTTATTCTCTAATTTTCGGCCTGTCCTGACCCCTTTCGTCTTGAAATGAAGCCTGGATGATGTTTTTTAATTTTTAAAATTTTTTTACATTAATTTTTGAATTTTCTAACTCGGGTCGGGTATGAACGGATAGGAATGAAATTTTTTTTGTTCTCTATTTTTCGGCCTGTCCTGACCCGTTTCGTCTTGGAATGTAGCCTGGATGATGTTTTTTAATTTTTAAAATTTTTTTACATTAATTTTTGAATTTTCTATCTCGGGTCGGGTACGAACGGATAGGAATGAAACTTTTTTTGTTCTCTATTTTTCGGCCTGTCCTGACCCGTTTCGTCTTGGAATGTGGCCTGAATGATGTTTTTTACTTTTTAGAATTCTTTTGCCTTTATTTTTGAATTTTCTAACTCGGGTCGGGTTCGAACGGATAGGAATGAAATTTTTTTTGTTGTCTATTTTTCGGACTGTCTTGGCCCGTTTCGTCTTGAAATGAAGCTTGGATGATATTTTTTAATTTTTAGAATTTTTTTGCCTTAATTTTTGAATTTTCTAACTCGGGTCTGGTTCGAACGGATAGGAAAGAAATTTTTTTTGTTCTCTATTTTTCAGCCTGTCCTGACCCGTTTCGTCTTGGAATGAGGCCTGAATGATGTTTTTTACTTTTTAGATTTTTTTTGCAATTATTTTTGAATTTTCTAACTCGGGTCGGGTTCCGAACGGATTAGGAATGAAATTTTTTTTATTCTCTATTTTCGGCCTGTGCCTGACCAGTTTCGTTTTGAAATGAGCCCCGGATGATGTTTTGTAATTTTATAATTTTTTTGCATTTCATTTTTGTATTTTGTAACTCGGGTCTGGTTCCGACGGATAGAAAGGAATTTTTTTGTTCTCATTTTTTTCCGGCTGTCCTGACCGTTTTTGTCTTTAAATTGAAGCCTGACAATGTTTTTAATTTTTTAAATTTTTTTTTTGGCATTATTTTTGAATTTTTTCTAAACTCGGGTCGGGTTCGAACGGATAGGAATGATATTTTGTTGTTCTTTTTTTTTTTTAGCCTGTCCTGACCCGTTTCGTCTTGAAATGAAGCCTGGACGATGTTATTTAATTTTTAAAATTTTTTTGCATTTATTTTTAATTTTCTAACTCGGGTCGGGTTCGAACGGATAGGAATGATATTTTTTTTGTTCTCTATTTTTCGGCCTGTCCTGACCCGTTTCGTTTTGAAATGAAGCCTGGATGATATTTTTTAATTTTTAGAATTTTTTTGAATTTATTTCTGAATTTGCTAACTTGGGTCTGGTTCGAACGGATAGGAATGAAATTTTTTTTATTCTCTATTTTTTCACCTGTAATGACCCGTTTCGTCTTGAAATGAAGCCTGCATGATATTTTTTAATTTTTAAATTTTTTTTGCATTTATTTTTGAATTTTCTAACTCGGGTCGGGTTCGAACGGATAGGAATGATATTTTTTTTGTTCTCTATTTTTCGGCCTGTCCTGACCCCTTTCGTCTTGAAATGAAGCCTGGATGATGTTTTTTAATTTTTAAAATTTTTTTACATTAATTTTTGAATTTTCTAACTCGGGTCGGGTATGAACGGATAGGAATGAAATTTTTTTTGTTCTCTATTTTTCGGCCTGTCCTGACCCGTTTCGTCTTGGAATGTAGCCTGGATGATGTTTTTTAATTTTTAAAATTTTTTTACATTAATTTTTGAATTCTCTATCTCGGGTCGGGTACGAACAGATAGGAATGAAATTTTTTTTGTTCTCTATTTTCCGGCCTGTTCTGACTCGTTTCGTCTTGGAATGTAGCCTGAATGATGTTTTTTACTTTTTAGAATTCTTTTGCCTTTATTTTTGAATTTTCTAACTCGGGTCGAGTTCGAACGGATAGGAATGAAATTTTTTTTGTTGTCTATTTTTCGGACTGTCTTGGCCCGTTTTCGTCTTGAATGAAGCCTTGGATGATATTTTTTAATTTTTAGAATTTTTTTGCCTTAATTTTGAATTTTCTAACTCGGGGTCTGGTTCGAACGGATAGGAAAGAAATTTTTTTTGTTCTCTATTTTTCACCGCCTTCCTGACCCGTTTCCGTCTTGGAATGAAGCTGAATGGGATGTTTTTTACTTTTAAGATTTCTGTTGCCTTTAATTTTTAAATTTTCTAAACTCGGGTCGGGTTCGAACGGATAGGAAAGAAAATTTTTTTTTCGCCTATTTTTTCAGCCTGTTCTTGTCCGTTCGTCTTGAAATGAAGCCTGCATGATATTTTTTAATTTTTAAATTTTTTTTGCATTGGTTTTTGAATTTTTTAACTCGGGTCGGGTTCGAACGGATAGGAATGATATTTTTTTTGTTCTCTATTTTTCGGCCTGTCCTGACCCCTTTCGTCTTGAAATGAAGCCTGGATGATGTTTTTTAATTTTTAAATTTTTTTTACATTAATTTTTGAATTTTCTAACTCGGGTCGGGTATGAACGGATAGGAATGAAATTTTTTTTGTTCTCTATTTTTCGGCCTGTCCTGACCCGTTTCGTCTTGGAATGTAGCCTGGATGATGTTTTTTAATTTTTAAAATTTTTTTACATTAATTTTTGAATTTTCTATCTCGGGTCGGGTACGAACAGATAGGAATGAAATTTTTTTTGTTCTCTATTTTTCGGCACTGTCCTGACCCCTTTCGTTTCTTGAAATGAGCCCTGGATGATGTTTTTTAATTTTTTTCAATTTTTTTACATTAAATTTTTGAATTTTCTAACGTCGGGGTCGGGTATGAACGGATAGGAATGAAATTTTTTTTGTTCTCTATTCGGCCTGTCCCTGACCCGTTTCGTCTTGGAAATGTAGCCTGGATGATGTTTTTTAAATTTTTAAAATTTTTTTTACATTAATTTTTGAATTCTCTATCTCGGGTCGGGTACGAACAGATAGGAATGAAATTTTTTTTGTTCTCTATTTTTCGGCCTGTCCTGACTCGTTTCGTCTTGGAATGTAGCCTGAATGATGTTTTTTACTTTTTAGAATTCTTTTGCCTTTATTTTTGAATTTTCTAACTCTGGTCGGGTTCGAACGGATAGGAACGAAATTTTTTTTGTTGTCTATTTTTCGAACTGTCTTGGCCCGTTTCGTCTTGAAATGAAGCTTGGATGATATTTTTTAATTTTTAGAATTTTTTTGCCTTAATTTTTGAATTTTCTAACTCGGGTCTGGTTCGAACGGATAGGAAAGAAATTTTTTTTGTTCTCTATTTTTCGGCCTGTCCTGACCCGTTTCGTCTTGGAATGTAGCCAGAATGATGTTTTTTACTTTTTAGAATTCTTTTGCCTTTATTTTTGAATTTTATAACTCGGGTCGGGTTCGAACGGATAGGAACGAAATTTTTTTTGTTGTCTATTTTTCGAACTGTCTTGGCCCGTTTCGTCTTGAAATGAAGCTTGGATGATATTTTTTAATTTTTAGAATTTTTTTGCCTTAATTTTTGAATTATCTAACTCGGGTCTGGTTCGAACGGATAGGAAAGAAATTTTTTTTGTTCTCTATTTTTCAGCCTGTCCTGACCCGTTTCGTCTTGGAATGAAGCCTGAATTATGTTTTTTACTTTTTAGATTTCTGTTGCCTTTATTTTTTAATTTTCTAACTCGGGTCGGGTTCGAACGGATAGGAAAGAAAATTTTTTTTCCCTATTTTCCAGCCTGTCTTGTCCCGTTTCGTCTTGAAATGATGCCTGGGTGACGTTTTTAAATTTTTAAATTTTTTTTGCAATTATTTTTGAATTTTCTAACTCGGGTCGGGTTCGAACGGATAGGAATGAAATTTTTTTTATTCTCTAATTTTCGGCCTGTCCTGACCCCTTTCGTCTTGAAATGAAGCCTGGATGATGTTTTTTAATTTTTAAAATTTTTTTACATTAATTTTTGAATTTTCTAACTCGGGTCGGGTATGAACGGATAGGAATGAAATTTTTTTTGTTCTCTATTTTTCGGCCTGTCCTGACCCGTTTCGTCTTGGAATGTAGCCTGGATGATGTTTTTTAATTTTTAAAAATTTTTTACATTAATTTTTGAATTTTCTATCTCGGGTCGGGTACGAACGGATAGGAATGAAACTTTTTTTGTTCTCTATT